>NC_065589.1:59132768-59436657 GCF_024542745.1 Macaca thibetana thibetana
TGCAGAGACTTAACATATTTTAAATATAATTTTCACCTGTTAATGCTTGTTTTGCTAAGGAGAGGAGCCTCCTAACACCACCGTTCTGGAAATTGAATTCTCCTTTGTTCATTATTTTATCTGCCCCTCAGGGTCTCGCACTGAGCTTGCCTAAAGGAGATATCTGACAAATATGTATTGGTTGACTGGATTCTCAGTAGATGTTAATTTCTAGGTATGTCTTCAAGGAGATAACAAGGATCCCAACTCTGTAATCACCTTGCTATTTGTTTTTTATTGTTAGGTATGCAGGGCTGATTACCACTGAGTAAACTCCATTAATCCATACGATATTGCCCACCAGAGAGTTGGCCTAATTCCCTTATCTGGTCTCTTACTCTGATAAACCAGCAGATTATATGAGTGCTGTGATCCCTCCTTTTAAACAGCAGGCTGAGAAATCTCTTTCCTCTCTTTCTCCTAGGCTCATGTCTTAATCTTGGTCTTTTAGGTCTTATGTCTTAACATTCTTGTGAAAGAATAGCAGCAATCAAATGAGTCCAAGGAATCTCTCCATGGAGATTTCTCCTCACAAACTGCAGTAGAGTCAGATTATGGTACTGACTTTTTAATGAATTTTCCAGTTGGGATTTAAGGTAGCAATCCCATTATTCTCTTTGTGGACTTAGAGCTAGTGAAAAATAGACCTACAGACTGAAATATCAACTGTATCTTTAACCACAATTGGCCCAGACCCACAGGCTATATATCAGATTAATTAAATCAAAATGTCTGGGGTTGGGACTCAAGTATTAGTGGTGTTTAGGTTTTCCAGGTGATTCCAATGTTCAACCCATATTGAAAAAGCATGTAGTCTATGTACTAACGGTATCAGTATCACCTGAGACAGCGTTAGGCATGCAGGATCTTGGGCCCCATCTCAGAACCACAATGTGCAGTTAAACAATTTTCCCATGTTAAAATTTTAGAAGCAGTGTTTTTAAAGCACTGCTCTTTAAACTTTAGTGAACATAAACATCCCTTAGAGGGACTCGTTAAACACAAGTTTCTAGGCTCTAACTCCATGGTTAAGTTTATTTAGTCTAGCTCACTGTGGGACGAAGCAGGACAATTTGCATTTCTAACAAGTTCACAGGTGATACTGATGCTGCTGATATGCGGACTACACTTTGAAAATTGGTGCCATAGACTCAGGTGTGCTTCCCACCGAAGATCAAGAATAAGAGAAGAACTCACGCTTTCCATGGTTCAAAAGGCGAGAGGAGAGCCCAGGCTATGTGTGGGCGGCAACTCTTCTCCAACTATGCAATTTGATAAGACATATTCTTCTTTCGATGGAGACTGAGTGGAGTGGAAAGGTTTGAAGCTCTCACCCTGATACTTCTGAAAAGGAAGAAGCATCTCTTCATGTGACAAGGTAAAAACTTTCAAATAGAAACAAAATAGTCCCTTCTCTACTCACCCTGGTCTCCCAGGGGTGGGGAGCCTTATCTTAGGCCTATCTTATTATACCACATATATGAGAAAGAATCTAGAGGAAAAGGCTCAAGAGTGCCAGCGGAGACACAAATTAGAAGAAATGGATTCAAAAGGGATCTCTCAGTTGTTGAATTTCAAGTGCCCACGCATTCTCTTGCCTCTGGTCTTCTCTTCTACTAAAAACTATAGTTGGGGTAGTATGACCACTTTTGTTCTGTGTATTTCCTAATGTCAGAACTTCCTCTCCTCAGAAGTGATATAAAGTGTGTGTGTGTGTGTGTGTGTGTGTGTGTGTGTGTATTTTGTGTGAGAGAAAATAGGAGAAACTTTGGCATTCCATAAATTTTATGGTGTATAGTCAGCATTGATTAATAGAGACTCTAATAAGAAAAAATGTTACTGGTGATATTGAATATAATGTAGAGGAATTTTAACTGGTGTAGTCATCCAGTAGATTTTGCCAGTTTAAAGACAGTAGAACAATTAAGACGTCTTCTTTCAGTTTGAGTTTTTTACACTCCCATCCCCAAATATGATGAGGCTCATTATGTTTTACCATTAACATTAATGGGATTTAATTTACAGTGGGACAAACAGGCCTCTGACTTTGTAAGCTGAACATGATTATGAACTCAATGTTTAGAAATCATAAAACACTTATTAATACTTGTCATAGAGGCATTTGATGAAGTTTAAAATCCCCAAAGATATGTATGTGCTTTATTATTTCAAATCAATGATCCTTAGATCTCATAGGCATAGGAAAATAAAGTGTTGAATATACTTTTTTTTAATAAATGTAGAAAGTGATCTTTCCATTTAAAAGTTCCACATCTTAAAACAAATGTTTTCTTCAGTACAAACTCACCTGGTGTTTTCCAACTCAAACTTTATTCCACATTTTACTTGTAAATTATAATTATAACTTGACTATTAGTTAACTGAAATAAACGTATTAGCTCTGGCACAGAAAATTCAACATACTCTCTAGCGGTTTAACTTAAGGGGGCAGAACCTTGAGATAGCTAATGAATAAGAGAAACAGCAGTTAGGGAAGCTTTGCAAAGCAAGTGGGAGAATTAAAAATGTCAGGTAATAGAAACAAGAGGGAAGGCCAAAGGGCAGAGAACATTGTCCCAAATACTCATTGATAACCAATGTCAGAAAGCGCTAGGATGGTAATAAGCGAAATCAAAGAGATTTTTTAAAATGTAGGTTGAAGATTATTGAAAGGGAATCTGGTATATACAAGAGAGGGGGGCAGAATGCTGATATATAGATGAGGTTCTTAACAAAAGGCCATGTCTCAATATAATATGATGTTACAACCTTAAGAAAAAACAAGGCAGAAGGTGGTGATTAAGGTCATTTTCTTGTGATTGGAATATGCAAACATATATATCCTTACAATGTGGTACAAGATTAAAAGCTGTGTTGGCAAACATAACTGTGCCTTTAAATATTTTAAGGGTTGTCAAGGCAGAAAGATTGGATTTATTCAGTGTGGAGCTAGTGCCAAAGAATGTGAGTATGGTAGATTCCTTCAGAATAAAGAAGAAACTCCTAACCTAATGTACTGAGAGTAAAGTCTTTAAGGCAGACAGACTGGGGCAAATTCCAGCTTTAGGATTTACCTGCCTTGCCACCATGGTTAATTTAATGTGTTATATTTGCAGTTTCTGGATTTAGAAAATGGAATAATAATTACCTTAGAGCTTGAATTGCATATGTGAAGAGTCTGGCATAGAATTTCTAGAAAATAACAGAATTTCTCATGTTTACCTCAAATGAAGTACACTGAAAACAGATTGAATTTGAATACATTGCTTTTCCCAATTCTTTCTCATCTTTTCCCTTCAGGTCTTGTCTTAGATATTAGACTAGATTGGGTTCCCTGTCCTCGTATAGCCTGAAACTCCCTAATGCAGTACCTTAAACAAAAGTTGATTATTGACAATCATATGTTGATAGTTTGTAAGCTACACAAAGAGAAAAGTTTGTCTTAGCAACTATGGTCCTGCTAGGAACCAGTGCAGTGCTTGGCCGTTAGTACGTTCTGAAGATTTAGAATGAATGGATGAATGTTGCATCTCTACTTATCTCCAGTCTGGCTCCCTCACCATTTCTCCATTGCCTTATAAGACCTGATCATTCTCCCAATCCTCTCATGTTATAACCCTGTATCTCTATCATAGGAAGACCTCATTTGATTGCATTTCATTCACTTTATTGCATTTTGCAGGTACTGCATTTTTTTAAAACAAATTGAAGGTTTGAGTTAACCCTGTATCGAGCAAGTCTATTGGTGCTCTTTTTCCAACAGCATATATGCACTTTGTATCTCTGTATCACATTTTGGAAATTCTTGCAATATTTATATCTTTTTTATTATATCTGTTATGGTGATCTGAGATCTTTAATGTTACTATTGTAATTTTTCTATGGTGCCACAAACCACACTCATATAGACAATTTAATGGATAAATGTTTTGTGTTTTCTGACTGTTTCACTGACTGGCCGTTGTTACCCTTTTTCTCTCCACATTCCTCAGGCCTCCCTATTCCCTGAGACACAACAATATAGAAATTAGGACAATTAATTAATAAGTCTACAATAACCTCTTAGTGTTCAAGTGAGAAATGTCTCACATCTCTTCAAATCAAAAGCTAGAAATGATTAAACTTAGTGAGAAAGGCAGGTCAAAAGTTGAGATAGAGAACAAGGCCTCATGCACCAAACAGTTAGCAAAGTCGTGAATGCAATGGAAAAGTTCGTGAAGGAAGTTACGTGTTATTCCAGTGCAGACAAATATAAGAAAGTAAAACACCTTATTGACAGGGAGAAAGGTTTAGTGATCTGAATAGAAGATCAGACTTCTTATCTCAAGCCGAAGCTTGATCCAGAGTAAAGCCCTAATTATCCTTAATTCTGTGAAGACAGAAAGGTGAAGAAGCTTCAGAAGAAAACTTTGAAGCTATCAGAGGTTGGTTCATGAGATTTAAGGAAGAAACTGTCTCTATAACATAAAAGGACAAGGTGAAGCAGCAAGTGCTCATATAGAAGCTGCAGCAAGTTATCCAGAAGATCTAACCAATTGATGAAGGTGATTACACCAAATGAAAGATGTTCAATGGAAAAGAAACAGCCTTATACTGGAAAAGACTTTCATAGCTAGAGAGGAAGTCAGTGCTTGGTTCCAAAGCTTCAAAGGACAGGCTGGCTCTCATTAGGGGCTAATGCAGCTGATGATTTTTAAGTTGATGTCAGTGTTCACTTATTCTGAAAATCCAAGGGCTCTTGATGATGCTAAATCTACTTTGCCTGTCCTTTAGAAATGGACCAACAAAGCCTGAATGACAGCACATCTTTTTGTAGCATGATTTACTGAATATTTTAAGTTCACTTTTGAGACCTACTGCTCAGAAAAATATTCCTTTCAAAGTATTACTGCCCACTGGCAATGCAACTGGTTCCCAGGAGCTCCGATGGAGAAGTACACAAGGGAGATTCATGTTGTTTTCATGGCTGCTAATACAATATGTAGTCTGTATCCCATGGATCAAGGAGTAATCTTTACTTTCAACTCTTGTTATTTAAGAAATATATTTTGTAAAGCCATAGCTGATATTGACAGCAATTTCTCTGACGAATCTGGGCAAAGGATATTGAAGACCTTCTGGAATGGATTCATCATCCTAAATGACATTAAAAACATTTGTGATTGATGGCAGGAGGTTAAAATATCAACATTAACAGGAGCTTAAACGAAGTCCATATGAACCTTCGTGGGTAACTTTCAAGGGTTCAAGACCTCAGCGGAGAAAGGAACTGCAGATGTGGCAGGAAGTAACTGCAAATGTGGAAAGAGGACTAGAATTAGAAATGGAGTCTGAAGATATGACTGAATTGCTGCAGTCTCATGCTAAAACTTGAACAGATGAGAAATTGCTTATGAACGAGCAAAGAAAGTGGTTTCTTGACACCGAATCTATTCCTGGTGAAGACGCTGTGAACATAGTTGAAATAACAAAGGATTTAAAATATTGTATAAACTTAGTTAAAGCAGCAGGGTTTGAGAGGATTGATTATAAGAATTTTTTTTTTTTTTTTTTTTTTTTTTTTTTTTTTTTTTTTTTTTGAGACAGAGTCTTGCTCTTCGCCCAGGCTGGAGTGTAGTGGCACGATCTCAGCTCACTGCAAGCTCCGCCTCCCGGGTTCACGCCATTCTCCTGCCTCAGCCTCCAGAGTATCTGGGACTACAGGTGCTGGCCACCTCGCCTGGCTAATTCTTTTGTATTTTTAGTAGAGATGGGGTTTCACCGTGTTAGCCAGGATGGTCTCGATCTCCTGACCTCGTGATCCGCCCACCTCGGCCTCCCAAAGTGCTGAGATTACAGGCTTGAGCCACTGCGCCCAGCCTGAAAGAAGTTTTACTGTGGGTAAAATGCTATCAAACAGTAACACATGCTACAGGGAAATCTTTCATGGCAGGAAGACTCAACTGATGTAGTATACTTCATTGTCATCTTGTTTTAGGAAACTACCACAGCCACCCAGCCTTCAGCCACCACCACCCTGATCAGTCAGCAGCCCTCAACACTGAGGCGAGACCCTCCCACACGCAAAATGATTACAAATCACTGATGGCTCAAATGATTGTTAGCATTTTTTAGCATAAAGTATTTTAAAATTAATGTATTTACATTAACTTTTTAGACATAATGCTGCTATATATTTAATAGACTGCAAGATAGTGTAAACATAACCTTTTATGCATTAGGAAAGCAAAAAATGTGAGTGACTCACTTTATTGCAGTGGTCTGGAACTGAACCTGCAATATTTCTGATTTATGTCTGTACTCCTAACTCCAATTTAGTGTGTTATTAAGTGGTTTTAACGCTTACTTATGTATTAATACGTATCTTGGATTTATGTTTTTCTGTTATTTCCATGCCATTATTCTAGCCTAGGTTGATCTTTTTTTTATATTGGGAAGACTGGAATAGTCATCCAGCTTTTTACTTGCCTCTAACGTCAGTTCATTTATCACGCCTATCTATGACATCTAATTGCTAATAAAATTTTCCTCAAGTGCAAATGTCATCATGGATTTGTCATGGATTTTATAATGCCACAATAAAAATTTCTGATTCTCTGTAGTCTTCTATAATGAACTAATCTCCTTATTGGATAGTACTATCAAAAGTGATATATGTTATTAAAGAGGAAAATGTTTTAGGTTTGTTAGGTAGAAACAATGAAGTCGTTTGGGAAAATAGGAAAAGGATGTCTGAAAATCTTCAGAGGGTGGTGGTGGTTTTCTTACAACTACAAAGTTAGGCAAGTCAAGTGAGAACAGTGATAGAAATGGACAGGGTTCGGTGGGGGTGATTTTTGTTGATGTCACTCCCAATCATTTGGTTAGGGGTCTCCTTTTCGTGGTAATATTATGAGAAAATTCACATGAGAATTAAGTAAACAGTAATTGGGGGCAGAGCAATATGTTGTCTAAGTATCACCTCCAAGTGAGTTTTAGGGTAGTGTTAGGGAATTTTTGTATCACAAAGACTCACAGGGGTGTGAACATTGACTGGACTCAGCCTGTGAACCTGAGAGCTGTGCGGGCACTGCAGACAAACTCTCCTGATGTGATCTTAGCATAAATAAACTTGAAAGAAGAACATTCCCTCTGCCTCACATATGCTAAAGGATGCATTTTTGCAGTTAGGAAACTCTTGTATATAACAAATTACCTCTGACTGTTGTCCTTGTACTTTAAATATTTTCCCATGCCTCTGTACCTTCACCCATTCTTCCTCAGCCCTAGACACCTGACTTCCCTTTCCTAGCGTGTAAATCTTATTTCTAATGACTCATTCAGAACTCAGACACCTCTGGGAAATCTTTTTTGATTATCTCCTCCTGGCATTTTATGCTGTTCCTTGGCTCTGTTTCATTCCATTTTGCCTCTTGTGATCAGTGCTTGTGAACTTGTCTTTTGGATACTTGCTTTGTGAATTTAATGCCTTATAATCTTAATTTGACTTACCCTCCCCAAGGGTAGGTACTTTTAATTATATCATGATATCAAATACAGTATGTTTCTTCTGTAAATGCTGGCTTGTTTGGGCTATATTTAAAAAGCTACTTTCACCTTCACAGAGCATGTGACTTTGGTTAATAGATTGTATCTGACATTTGGAAAATATGTCCTGGAATAATTGACTGTTTTGCTGGAAAGAATCCTGTATACTTTAAGCCAGGATCTTTCTGTTCCAGGTGAAGAAAGTCAGAACCAGAGAATTGACATGGTTGCTCAAAGTCATTTGGAATAAAAACTTGACCAGGGTAACTAGACAACTAGTCTGGGGCTCTTTTTGCTACAAAGTGCTCTTTCACTGATGAGGTTCAGGTGCAGTTACACTGGCTGCAATTAAGTTTCTTGGGCTGAGTCTGAGCATGTTCCATAGCAAACGTTGCATGATAGAAGAGAAGACAGAATGCTATCAATATAGGCTGAAATTAAACTGAAAGAAACATGACATGGGTATTTTAAAATGCTTAATTTCACAAAACCCAGTACATCAAAGTAATTATGGAGCAATAAAAGGTGAACTGAAGCCTTAGATGGACTCTAGGAAGAGATAAGGCTAGACTTGTTAAAGCAGCCACTGTTCTTTCTGCAAAACATTTTCTGATCTTGTTTCCTATTGTCTAGTTTTTATTAAATTGGCTGGGTTGCAAACAAAGCCATAGTAATGTGGATGAAATTTATTCATGAGTACATCTTTCCTTACAGGAGGAAAAACATCCATTTAAAATAACACAAATGTTGCCCTAAAAATTTTGAATTTTATATTGATGTGTGTCAATTACTTCTATGGCTTTTTGAGAAACGGGATCTTATATTGATTTACAAATTTACACTTTAATAATCTAGCTTGTTTCTCTTTAAAATACTATAAAAATACAAAGTGAAGGAAAAAAATTAGAAATTCTGCCAACACTGAGTATGTTTTTTATACTCTGGATCTGAGAATTTAAAAAAATCCTTCAAAGTTAGAAGTGATTCCAAATGGCAGTCAGGTTACAATATGAATATTACATTTTATTTGCAGGCAGTAGGTTTGAGAAATGCAAGATTTTTCTTTATCAAGCGTTAACTGTTGTACAGAAAATAAACCAATGATTTTAGAGAAAAGTATAAAACTTATTTTTAGAGACTAAAACATCAATATGCACTATAAGAAATATAAATTTCAATTTTATAGAACAGCTATTTAATGAATTGAAATGAAGTGAAAGGGAGAAAGAAAAATAATTTCTTGCCATGGGGAAGAGTAGCCAAAAAGCAACAGAAGTAGACAGATACAAAGAACAGACAAACTGAAACAGAGAAATACAGAAATTCAAACGACAGAAATTGAGATGGATCTTCAGTAATAAAATCCCAACTACATAGTTGTAATTTTAAAAATGTCTAATTTTTGTTGGTTGGGAGATGTGGAAAATGTGGTCATTCATGTTGATGTGACCACTGGGTACAGATTCCAAGATCAGATATGACAATGGCAGAGGCCAGGGCTAACCTGTGAACTAAGGCCTATCTTTCCTGGGTCAGTGGCAGAACTTAGGGGTGAGAGTAGACGGCTGGGCTCCAGTCTGACTTTGTGCTTTTGGTCAAGTCACTGGCCTCAGTTTTGATGAATTTGAATGTTTTACCTTTGCTTTTAATTACAGCTGTTGAAACGTATGTGTATTAACATAGACATAAATGTTTATAACTCTTAAGAAAAGTTAAAACAGGCTGTAAGTAGAAGATACAGTTTGGATACGTATCCTTGCCCAAATCTCATATCGAATTGTAATCCCCAAGGTTGGAGGTGGTGCCTGGTGGGAGGAGATTGGATCATGGGAGTGGGTTTCTCAGGAATGGCTTAGCACCATCCCCTAGGTGGTGTTCTCATGATAGTGAGTTCTCACGAGATCTAGTTGTTTAAAACTTTGGCACTTCCCCTCTTACTGTCACTTGCTGTGTCGCCTGCTGCCTTTCATTCTCGCTTCCTCTCACTCACTTGCTCCTGCTCTGGCCGTAGGATGTACCTGCCCCTTTGCCCTCTGCCATGATTGTAAGTTTCCTGATGCCTCCCCAGAAGCTGAACAGATGCCAGCATCATGCTTCCTGAACAGCAGGAAACCTTAAAGGCTTTTAAATGTTTAAAATTTAAAAATTAAAACCCTTTTCTTGATGAATTACCCAGTCTCGGGTATTTCCTTTAAGCAATGTGAGAACTGCCTTCTACACTAGAAATACAATTAAATACTTACTAGGGCTTCTTTTTTACCGTATAAATTCTTATTTCCTTTCTTCTTTCTTGAGACAATCAAGAAAAGATTTCCTTGTATAATCACCTCTTCTAACATACATTAGTGAAAGGGGCATATATAAACATTTATAATGTATATATTTATAAATATGTAGACTTATGTGTATATATAGATATGTGTATTATAAATCTGCAGTAATTAGTAGATGTATATTAATGTAAAGCCTCTTTATGAAAGAGGCTACCAGCTGAGTCCTCTCTGAAATGACTTTGCTTTTTGCTTGAGAGGACAGGCCGGGTGCATCAGTGAGTCCAGTGAGAAAACGAAGCATAATTTTAAGCAGGAAAGGATTTAATATAGGGAATTATATGTGAGCTAAAAGTAGACACTAGATTTCCAGAATGACTCCCACCCAGAACAAGATAGAACTAATTCCTTAGGAGAGCTACCATCTCCAAGACCTCCACTAGTACTCTGATTTCAAGACACACCCTACAGCTGTGATCCAGGGATAGGAAGCCAGAAGTGACAGTAGCCATTGCTGTTGCAATAGCCTCCAATCTCCAAGGATGGAAAAGGGACACTAGAGACCTGGACAGGGGAAAGTCAGAAATGTCCAGGACTCTGTTTCTGAGCAGAAGACAGGTGAAGGGGAAGCAGAGGACCCCTGTGTCACTTTCACCTTCCAAATCGCATACATCCTACTTTATACTAAGAACATAGCTCCCAGATAAGGTGCAAAGTATAGTTTCCACATGTCCAGCCAGAAGGGGGGGATGAAATGCAAACAGATAATACCAATTCACAATATCTGCCACATAGAGCTTCTGTTAAATAGCCAGGTGCAGGAGGGCTGATCAGATCTCACTTTGATCCTACAGCCTCCCCTGAGATACTCTGATGTATGTGCAGAAGCTAGGCTGGAGTTGGTGTGCTTCATTTTAGATGCTTTGAATCAAATGTCCATAATTTTTAAAAATGAATTAAATAAATTACTATATATAAACCTTGATTGTTAAACACTTCTGTATCTCTTACCAAAAAGTTTCTAATCAAAATACTGACTTTTTAAAGAAAAATGATGGGAGAGTTAGCTATCAATTAAATTTATTCTGGTAAGTCTGGGTCATTCTCTTTAGTGAATAAACTAAATTTAGATTTGACAACTTTTCTGATAGTGAAAGTAGAACAGAATTCACATGTTAATATAATTTCTCTCCTTTCGCTGCCACCCTAGAGTAAAAGTATCATGTGGAAAGACTCGCATATGGAATATTTTTCAAACTATATAATGCAAATAAAATGTAATATTTAATCTCTCCAGCCACTTTATAGTTTATCTGAAAATGAACTGTTTGATCTACCAGTGATGCTCCTTAATTATTCCTGCCATAGGAAACCCTGCCTAGAATAACTGGTATTAACCTTGCAACAAGGGAGCCCTAACATGCTCTAGATAAGGACCAATAATGAGAGCAGACAACATTGTGGGTGGCGTGGAATAAAAACAGCTTTGTTCTGGAGTTCTGGGAGTACCATTAATTAGAGCCACTTGTAAGAAAATGCCTTTTAACTAGTTTTTGGTGAGTGACATTGTATTTCTGGTGACGCTCTCAAAATGTTTTTTCTTAAAGCATAAAAGTGTTATAAGTTTGGGTATATTAAAATGAAAGTTTCTTGGCATTTAGGTGTATTTTAATCTTCACTTTTTTTTTGCTCCCAGATATAAATCTCCGATAATTAATGATTACCCAATTCATTAAATTGCTTTATGAACTAGAGCATTAAAAGAAGAAAATTCTGTTATAAATCTTTAGGCTATTTTTCCAACCTTCCACCAAATACATTCTTTAGTTAATATTTAAAAGTTTATTTCATGACATCATGTCCAATTATGTTTTCTACAAAAACACGCTTTGGCCACTGCTTGGTTATTTCTCCGGATCCATCTACGATAATGGAGATAAATGGGCAATCACTCAAACAGTCAGTGATGCTCTCATTGAAGCATTTGCCCTGTTAGACGAGTTCCAATGTCCCATTGTTGGGTGGAATGAATGTTCTGGCATAGCAGTTATCCAAGTTGTAATTTTGTTTTCTTATAATAATTTGCAGTTGTGTTTGAAATAAGCCATAATGCAGTTTTCTCAATTTGATATGAGCTATTTTTAGCAGTGTCAAAGCTGATTGCAAATTTTTTTTTCATTTTACTACTTAGCATAAGATGGGCATCCAGGTTTAATTATATCCATAGATTGCTTCAATGAATACAAATGTGTTACATTATCTTTAAATAAATGAATGCCAGTATGTTCCAAGATAACAGAAGTAATTGCATATAGATAATAGTCATTATTGTAAGTCATGGTTTCTAGAAGAAAATGTACTTGGATTTTTTAATAAAGTGCAATATTAGTTATTTTAAAAGACAGTTTTCTTTTTCACATACAGACTGTAATGTCACTTAATATCGCTGGGAGACCCTACAAATAAATAAAATGCAAAATATAAACCTGAAAGTAACAGGGTTTTGTAGTCTTTTGAAACTGAGATGGATGTTAAGAGTATCTTAGAAAGTTGATGTGAAGTTGTTATCTGTGACAGACACTTAGAACTTACATACACTCTCCAGCTAAAAAAGATAATAAGAACTAAACCATTCTGTATTTGTTTAGCAACATGTTCTCAGATTTTGTATGGAAGCTTATTGTAGTCAGCAAATCAACCTAAAATTGCACCAGAAAAAGTCACTTTTTCTAAACATAATTAAAACACAATTGAATGGATGGGGAGAATGTCAGAACACTCATTTTATGTAATCTGAGTTTTAAATAGGTGGGATGTTATTTGGGCTACCATGTCACACAGCAGGGGGTGCCATTCAAATTATATTTTATACCACTAATGCCCCCTAGAGTTGTGTTGTGCACACCTGTATGGCCATCCATGGTAGCCCTGGATGTCAATATGATCTCAGCACTTTTGAGGGATATGCAAGGGCTGGAAGATGCTCTTAGGTAAGATGATTTAGAAAATGTCTCAATGCTTATTGATTGGTAAATAAATGTGTACTGGTTTTTTTGCCATAATCTTTTGAAATTCAAGCTTCACAATATAATGGAGTACTAATATTTAATTATGAGATCTGGATTTGAACCCCAGGTTTAATACTAGTTGAGTATTGCTAGATAGGTTGTTTCATATTCCTGGGCCTCCCTCATCTCCTCTGTAAAATGTGGGATTTGGACTCCTTTAGGGGTGTGCAAACCTTCTATTTTTAACACTGGAAACCCTGGCACTCACAGAACTCAGTTGGAAAACAATTAGGTGGCCCGATTAAGTTCCCCTTGGGTAAGTTCTGATACCTAAAAGGACACTTCAACCCTGGTTTTCCATGAAAAATATGGATAACATTCCATCGTTAAATTGCCAAAGTGAATTTTTTCTTCATAGTGAGATTGTATGAAGCACTACAACCTCATACTTATTTTGTGCGTATTTTCAGAATGTATAGAAGTCATATTCCATTTTGAAGAACTTCTAATATTACTGCTTCAAGGGGACTCTGGAGTCACAGGCCTATTTTTCTTTTGTGTGTGTGATCATGTGCCTTTAAAACACTTTGAATAGTTTTTGGAGAACATGGATAAGTACTTTAGTTGTGATTTCTCAGATTTTTGTGAACCTATCACCCGACCAGTGTACACTGTACACGATATGTAATTTTTTATCCCTCACCACCCCCAACCCTTCTCCCTGAGTCCTCAAAGTCCATTATATAATTCTTATGCCTTTGCATTTTCATAGCTTAGCTCTCACTTATAACTGAAGACATACGATATTTGATTTTCCATTCCTGAGTTACTTCTCTTAGAATAATGGTCTCCAGCTCCATTCGAGTTGCTGCAAATGTCATTATTTGTTCTGTTTTATGACTGAGGAGTATTCCACTCAGTATACTGAGTAGTATACCACATTTTCTTTATGGGCATTTAAGTTCGTTCCATATCTTTGCGATTGTGAGTTGTGCTGCTTTAAATATGTATGTGCATGGTCTTTTTTATATAATGACTTATTTTCCTTTGTGTAGATACCCAGTAGTGGGATTGCTGAATCAAATAGTAGACCTACTTTTAATTCTTTAAGCAATCTCTATAGTGTTTTCCTTAGTGGTTGTGCTAGTTTACATTCCCATCAGCAGTGTAAAAGTGTTCCCTTTGTACCACATCCATACCAACATCTACTGTTTTTTTACTTTTAATTATGGCCATTCTTGCAGGAGTAAGGTGGTATCTCAGTGTGGTTTTAATATGCATTTCCCTGGTGATTAGTGACACTGAGCATTTTTTTTCCATATGTTTGTTGGCTGTTTATATATTTTCTTTTGAGAATTTTCTATTCATATCATTTGTGCACTTTTTGATGGGATTCTTTGTTTTTTTTTTTACTGATTTCAGTTCCTTGCAGATTCTATCCTTTGTTGAACGCATAGTTTTTGAATATTTTCTCACACTGTGGATTGCCTGTGTACTCTGCTGATTATTTCTTTTGCTGTTCAGAAGCTATTTAGTTTAATTAGGTCCCATTCATGTATTTTTGTTTTTGTCGCATTTGCTTTTTGGTTCCAGGTCATGAATTCTTTGCCTATCAATGCCTACAAGAGTTTTCTGATGTTATCTTCTATAATTTTTATGGGCTCAGACCTCAGATTTAAGTATTTCATCCATCTTGAGTTGATTTTTGAAGGTGAGAGATGAAGATCCAGTTTCATTCTTCTACATGTGGCTTGCCAATTATAACAGCACCATTTTTTGAATACAGTGTCTTTTCCCCACTTCACGTTTTTGTTTACTTTGTTGAAGATGAGTTGACAAAATAGAAAAAAACATTGTCTATTTATTTGTTTGGGGTCTCTATTCTATTCTATTGGTCTATGTGCCTATTTTGATATCAGTACCATGCTGTTTTGGTAACTATAGCCTTGTAGTATAGTGGGAAGTTGGGTACTGAGATGCCTCAATTTGTTCTTTTTGCTTAGTCTTGCTTTGGCTATGCGGGCTCTTTTTGGGTTCCACATGAATTTGGGAATTTTTTTGTGGTTCTATGATGAATGATGATGGTATTTTGATGGGAATTGGATTGCTTTTGACAATATGGTCATTTTCATAAAATTAATTATACCCATCCAAGACATTGGGATGTGTTTCCACTTGTCTGTGTCATCTCTGATTCCTCTCAGCAGTATTTTGTAGCTTTCCTTGTAGAGATCTTTCACCTCCTTAGTTAAGTATATTCCTAAGTACTTTATTTTTTCAGTTATTGTAAAAGGGATTGAGTTCTTGATTTGATTCTCAACTTGGTCATTGTTCGTATATAGCAGTACTACTGATCTGTGTACATTAATTTTTTATCCTGAAACTTTACTGAATTCAATTGTCAGATCTAGGAGCTTTTTGGATGAGTCTTCAGGGTTTTCTAGATATATGATCATATCATTGGTGAAAATGAAAGTTTGACTTCCTCTTTACCAACTTGGATGACCTTTCTCTTGTCTGATTTCTCTGGCTGGGCCTTCCAGTACTATATTGAATAGAAGTGGTGAAAGTGGGCATCCTTGTCTTGTTCTAGTTCTCAGGGGAATGCTTTCAACTTTTCCTGGTTTAGTATGGTGTTGGCTGTGGGTTTGTCATAGATGGAATTTAATACCTTGAGGTATGCCCCTTTTGTGCCGATTTTGCTGAGGGTTTAATCAAAAAGCGATGCTGGATTTTATTAAATGCTTTTTCTGCATTTATTGATGATGTTATTTTCATTTTTATTCTGTTCATGTGGTAGATCACATTTATTAATGAGCTATGTTAAACCATCCCTGCATCCTTGGTATGAAACCCACTTGATCATGATGTATTACCTTTTTGATATACTATTGGATTTGGTTAGCTAGTATTTTGTTAAAACTTTTTTGTATGTATGTTCATCTGGGATATTGGTCTGTAGTTTTTTTGTGTATGTCCTTTCTACAGGCCCATTTTCAATGCAAATTTTTTCTCTTGCTACCTCTGAATTCGTTGGCAAATTAAGTTTCAGTTGTCTCCATTTGTAAATAAGGATAATAATGTTATTCATTTTCTAGGAACTTTGGGAGAATGTGGTTTTTGCCATTACTTTTATTTCAATTACTTTTGCATCAACCTAATATTAATATGCAAAAATGCTTAGCAAGTTACTTGACTCAATGTAAGCACTCAAATTATTTAGCAAATATTTTTCATACTTCTCAGAGAAAGGATCATAAAACAAAGGAATTTCTTTTGTACTTTTTTTTTAAAAAAAGAAAAAGAGCTATTTAAGAAGCCTACACCAAGTTTTCTTTCCTGGGGTGGGGCTTTCTTTGACCAGCACAGGGTAATTCTTATCAGAATAGCCATGTAGGAAGAAAAAGGATGATATCACTTGGAAAAAACCCAAAAGGCTCCAGGGATAAAATGAAGGGAGATGAAAACATTTAACCTTGGTCCAAGTCTACCTGATGACTCCTTTTTCCTTCCATTAGCTAGCTAACTTTTATTGAGTACTTCCCATTCACTAGTAGTCTTCGAAGTGTTTAACCTGGGTTATTTAAGCTAATTCTCATTAACAACACTATGAGGAAGCTTGTAGTATTATCCTCACTTTAAGAGTTAAGAAAGTTAAGGCAAAGAAAGGCTAAGTTGTCTGAAGTTATACATCTAAGAGATAGTTAAGGATAAAAACTCAGGGGGTGTGACCCCAGAGTCAAAACTATTTAATACCATAGTCTATTGTGCCTAGTATTTGAGATCTTCCTTTACCTTCAAAGAAGAATAAAGGAGGAGGTAGAGAGAAAGACTCAAGGTTATTACTGAGTTTAGAAATATGGACAGAAATATTAACACCCTATAATGTATGTTCCAGAAATGATATTTCTAGGATAGTATGGTAAATTAAAATTTTCTTAGCTGGCATGGTGGTTCACACCTATAATTCCAGCACTTTGGGAAGCTGAGTTGGGAGAATTGCTTGAGGTTAGGAGTTCAACACCAACCTGGGCAACATGACAGACTCCCATCTGTACATAAAATTACATTAGCTGGGCATAGTAATGCAGGCCTATAGTCCTAGCTATTCAGAAGACTGAGGCAGGAGGATCGCTTGAGCCCAGGAGTTCAAGGTTACAGTGAGCTATGATTGCACCACTACGCCCTAGCCTGTGTTACAGAGCCTGTCTCAAAAAAAAAAAAAAAAGTTCCCTGTAGTAATATTAAATATCTATTATGATCTCATGCTGAGCAGTTTATATTTTCAGTTTCTTGACTTTGGACTTGACCATATGACTTGCTTTAGCCAATAGGATGTTAGTAGATGTGATGTGACCCAAGACTTGAAATGTATTTGTGTGTTGGGCTTGTTCTCTTGAACCCCTGTTATAAGAAGAACATGCCTTGGGTAGCCACTGTGGGAGCATACTGGTCACACCTTGATCTAGAGCCAATGTCAGTCCATCTCAGCCTAATCCTAGCCTAATTCCAGTTGATGCATGTTTGCGAAATTAATTTTCATTAATGTTGTATGCCTTTGAAATTTGGCGTGATTTAAAACAGTATTATTGCATAATAGTTGGGTATAGTTCATAGCTATTACTGTGATCTCATTAAGCAACAATGTTCTTCCTCAAAATTTAACATAAAAATTCATAATCATCTCTGATTTCTTTCAGCAGTATTTTGTAGCTTTCCTTGTAGAGATCTCTCACCTCCTTGGTTAAGTATATTCCTAAGTACTTTATTTTTTCAGTTGTTGTAAAAGGGATTCTTGAGTTCTTGATTTGATTCCCAACTTGGTCAATTTTGGTATATACCAGTACTACTGATTTGTGTACATTATTTTTTTATCCTGAAACTTTACTGAATTCAATTGTCAGATCTAGGAGCTTTTTGGATGAGCCTTTAGGGTTTCCTAAACCTATCAGGTCATAATAAACGTTATTTTCATAACGTTATTTTCCCAAAGCTTCATTAATAGAGCATTTATTAAGTTTAAAAACAATTATGTGTGTATGTAATTAATTGGGAAGTAATTTGAGAATTAGTGGGAAACAGAAATAATAAATGGGCAATCTATGATGCTGGAGAAGGCATAGCAAATGTATAAACAATATTAAAACCACAAATGAAAATTGATGAGAACAAACAGTATGGCAGAGATAATTAATAGGCTCAAATTGAATGATCTAAAAATAGAAAACTGGAAATGAAGAACTTCTTAGTTGGTATTTTATTTCCTTCACAGACCATTTTTCTAACTTTTGCTTCAGGAACGTCTACTTATTGGGGAATCTGAATTTGTGTGTCCTTTGACTTTTTATAAGCAAGTATTTATAAAGGTTTGTTTAAGGTTTCTACTGATTTACTTTAAGAGTTCAACTGAGAATTGTCTTCTTACCACATCGTATAATTACTTTCATTCATGTAGCAGTTATTTATGTACTTGTTCAGAAAAAAATGTCACTTAAAGTTCAAGTTGACTTTAACATCTCTGCCTCCTTCAGGCTAGGTGTCTGTGTAGGGCAGGTGACAGGGAATTTTGTGGTATTCCTTATGACTTTTAATGGTGTTCTTTTATACTTAGAGACTGGTAGGGAGAAAGAAAGAAAATAACATAGCTCAAAGATTTTGGGGTATGTAATGTTTACCAGCGTGGAGGAGGTCTATGTTTCCCTGTGTAAAAACATGAGTAGATCTGATCGGTAAAGGTATCTTTAGTTAGCATTTAAAACAGGCAGATGATAGGGTGGCCAAAAACTTTGAGACAGAGGATGTCTAATAATAAATAGCAGGATTTTTTTTCTGAAATGTAAATTTCTTCCCTTGTCCCAAACCTTCAGTAGTCTGCAGCTCATGGAAATACCACTTGTGTCTGTGTGTGTCTGTGTGTGTGTCTGTGTGTGTGTCTGTGTCTGTGTGTCTGTGTCTGTGTGTCTGTGTCTGTGTGTCTGTGTCTGTGTGTCTGTGTCTGTGTCTGTGTGTCTGTGTATGCATATGTTTGGTGAGGACAGAAGTGGGAATAAAGAAAATAAGATCTGTATCTGTCAGTGGAGAGTAGAAAGAAAACATTTGTGGGTGGTGATATGAGAGTGAATGTTAAAAGTTCAGAGGAATCACTGCCTGCCTCGGTGGTTTTCAGCTCTGCTTGGATTTACCTGGGGAGGTTTTTTTTAAAAAAAAAAAACAAAAAAAAAAACTGATGCCTTAGTCTAGCTGCCAGATATGCTGATATAATTAGTCTGGACTGTGCGAATTCTATAAAATTCCCTGGGTGATTCCAATTTGCAGCTAACTTTGAGTATCACTGCCTCATCATCTATAGCAAAGTTTTCCATCTTGGTGGCACGTTAGAATCACCTGGGAGTAACAAACGCGAGCAGTTGTGCTCTACCCCTAGAGATTCCAACTTAGTTGCTCTGGGAGGGAGGCAAGACGGCGCATATATTCTAAGCTTCCCAGGTGATTCTCATGTAGAACAGGGTCAGATGAAGTCCCCAGAACATTGATATGGCTCTATCTGCTAATAGAAAGAGTGCCCCAAAGAGTACAGGACGCTAGAATGTTAGGAGGGAGATAGACAGATATGGAGCCCTTACCGGAAAGGTAAAAACCTTTACCCCATTCTCACTAGAGGATTAGAAATCACTTCACACATCCACAAATTCATGAATGATTACAAAGCAATGAGGAAGCAGAAACTGTCCTGATAACTTGTCTGAATTCATGGGTGCTGTGATGTTGGGATTACATGAAAAGAGTTCAGGATTACATTCATTTTCACATTGTCAGAGCAGCTGAATATATTAATTCAATAACAAGGGAGAGAGCATTTGTACATAAGCAGTAAATCTTAAGTGCCTTGACTTGCAATTTAACTTAAAATTCCGTTTGTAAGTTACATTGTTGCATGCCACAGTGTCAACACAAGAGAGGACCAAAAACATGTTGAAAATAATTGTGAGTTCATTTTAAGTTTCATTTTTTTCCAATCAATGATTCTTTTTCCCTGAATACATATTTCTTTAAGTGGTAGAAAAAGTCTTTGGTATTTTTAAAAAGATAAAATAGGTTACAACCTTCACTCTCAGCTTAATTCAGTAATAGTTGAGTTAAACTTTTATTGCTTTTTAATATTTTAACAAGACTTTTCATCTCAACTGTGTGGAAATCCATAGCTTAAATAAAGGCATACAATTAGAACATAAGAGATAGTTTTTAAATAGAGAAAATTAACATGTTGACGATTTAGTCCCGTATGTTAAACTGTGGCAAAATTAGTTCTTCGGAATTCCTACAAGAATATAATTACAAAATTTTTAAGAGAAATTTTTAAATTGAAACATTTGTCCTCATACATTTCTAGTGTTAACACTGAAATGATTCACTGTAGAAAGTGAAATTAGTATAGACAAAATAAGGATTAATATATGACAATATTCATTAATGATACTGAAGACTACATGATGAGAAAATATTAATCCATAGGAAGTCATTTAGCATTTTTGATATCTTCAGACAAGTATGCTTTTTAATTAGACATTTCAACAGTTCAGTTGAAAATATGACTGCAAAAAAAAGGCTTGTAAAAAATTATGCATGGAGTATTTAGAAACCTGGGTAAGAAATTGAAGGTCTAGGGACGCAGGTGGTGGTTTAATTTCTTCTAATCGAAGGCCATAACTTTGGAAGATAAAGAAGGAACTGAGAAGTGAACAGCTGGCTCTGTATATGATGTCAAAGCACAGAATTTAGTTTTCTGGACCACGATGCATGATTCTAAACTAATGCTTCTGGCAAAAGAAAGAGTACATCTAATGAAGAGTGGGGAGAACATACTTGGCAGAAGATTTGCTGACCAGAACAAGAAGGCATTGATATATTAGTGGGGTAGAGAAAAAGAACCAAACAAGCTGTTAAATTATACCCTATGGAGGGAAACAAGCTGACTTAGGAAGAGTAAAAATAGTGGAGAGGTGACCAGTAAATCAAGAGAGGCTAGCAGTAAAGAAGATAAACAATATTTGTGGCTTCATGGGTTTATATACGTATTCCCATAGTATGGAGAATGGTGACATTTTAAATAAAAAGGTAAGTGATATTTGAATAATTTTATTATGATCTGATGGGGACAAGAATCTTGACTAGGTCATGTGATGGGAAAGTTATTTGACCCTGAAATCCAGTTTGTTTCTGCCATTAGCAAATAGGCTGTATAACATAGGGATCATGGGGGTGGGACCTAAGAGGATGACCAGTGAATTCACTGGTACGACAGGCTCAAGGAAGGGCTAGAAGTGGTTCTTTATCAAACAATTAAAAGTACTACAGGAAGAGGCCAAGAGTGGTGGCTCATGCCTGTAATCCCAACACTTTGGAAGGCCAAGGTAGGAGGATTGCTTGAGTCCAAGAATTTGAGACTTGCTTGGGCAACATATTGAGACTCCATCTCCATTTTCTCTATTTAAAAAATGTACTACAGGAGAGAGAACTGGGATATTTCAAAGGAAATACACTTTGAATTGTCCCTTTTTTTTCTTCCACTTAGACTGGGATTTGTCAACAAATTTCAAAAAACTCTGGGAGTACAGAATACAGTTCAAGAATTTTGGATCCTGTAATGAAGAGTATGTAACAGAGAAAGGGATGATGATCATGACACGATCTAATTGCCACGGGTGGTGTGGTGGAAATCAACAGACTTGGAATTAAGTAGAATCTGATGTTTCGGTATCTACATGATTCTAAATGTTGTGGGCTCGATATTTATGTGAAAATCTTGCTTGGCAAAATTGTAAGCTTATTTTCCCATAGTTGAAATTAATTTCTATTCTGAATCTTCATTTTTGCCTGCCCAAAAGCAGAAAAATTAGTCTGGTCTCTTTTGGGTAAGAGCAGTCATGTTATATTAATGACTTTTTTCAGTCTTTTTGGGTGTAAATGAAGTCAGTCAGTTACTGCTCAGTCATTTCAAGTTTATAAGTCAAGTACATTCAAGATTTCTGCAACGTTCCCAACCTTGGGGTTGTTTTGCAGGGAACTGGTTCTGTAATGTTACTGGGGAGGAGGCATCCATTTCCTTCCTTTCCTGCTTCTTTCTGACATGCACAATTGGCCAGTCATTACCTTTACTTAATAGTATATGTTTCTGCCTTTGCTTTCGTATATCTATGGCCTTGCTATTGTCCTGTCATGGTTGTCTACTGTAGTTGCAATCCATAATGCCCCCTCTGCCTGCCACCTTTCTCTCTGGGAACGTTCTTACCCTGCTTAAAAGTATAAATCAGGTTAAGCTAGTCCCCTGTACCTTTTCTGGGTCTGTGCTGTGGGCCTGCGCCTCTCAGGATTTTTCTGCTACTAATACCAATTTCAATCATCAGTGTTCTTCTTTGTGTTATTGTAGTCTAGGGAATGTGAATGGGCTTTCTCTTAAAGAACCATGACATCATTACCTGCCAAAGGTTGCACCTTATAATACCAGCACCTTGGGGGTTAGGATTTCATCATATGAATATTGAGAGGGGAGACACAAATAATCAGTCTACAGGATTTACTTTTCAACAAATTTTCCCTAAATGTCAGCCTTAAAATTAGATTTCTTGTTTAAAACATTAAAACCAAGAAATGGAGTATCTCTTTCTCCTTCTAACCTTGATATCCTCCATTTCTTGAGGCAATGCTGAATGGGTACCTTAGGTTTAAGAAACATACGTGGAAAAAACAGGCAGTGTTTTACACATCATACAATAACAGATGTATTTTAATTCCAGTTATATTTATATTCTGAAAAAATTGTATTAAGGTCATGGACAAGTCTTAAGCATGCCTATCTATCACTTAAATATTTCCAGAAGGACATATTTATTAGGAAAACCAGCATTCTCTAGAAGCTTTTTTTCACCAACAGTGGAGTTGCATTGAGAAAATTAATCTCTCTTGTCCCCCTTTCTTCACCTGTAAAACAAATAGTAAATGTTACCTATTGTCTTTCATGAAGTTTTTCCGATGATTGGATATTAGCAAAATATCTAACCTAGTATCTGAAAAGTGGCAAGTCCTCAATATTTGTCAGCAGCTATTTTTGTACCACGATAGAAATCTTGGGATCTTGAATAGATGCGGAGTAAAAGTAAGATAAAAATAAAGGTAAATGTTTGGGTGGTATTTTATATAGACTATTAAGACAAATAGCCTTTCCTCACTGATGTCCACAGACCATCTAGAAGAATGACACATGGTAGGTGTTCAATAAATACCTGAAAGAATGTGTAAGCATTTCCTTCTTGGTTTTAATATTTTTTAACTGGTTGCCTTTCCTTCCATGTCTAAGAAGAATGATATAAGAACCTAAAGGAACATAAAAGAGAAGTTGTGGAAGAAGAAAATTTTTAGGAAACAAGTATCAAGAAAATGTTTTGTTAAATGGTGGTTGGCATTTGGAGTTTTATTTTAATACAATGATCTGTGTTACACTTAAGGAATAGTAATAGGTTAAGGAAGAATAAATTTGGTGAAGTTTATTTAATATGGATGTGGAACAGAGTTTTGCTTACATGTAAAATGAATGAGATACTAAGACAGCAACATTCTGATTCCAACCTGTGACTTCCCTGAGGCCTCGGTGACCTAGAGGTGTTGCTTAAGTAGTAGAGCTTCTGTAGGAAATAGAGGTGGGGATAGCAGCAAAGTCCTTTAGAGTAGAATACCATAGCTAATTATTTCTCTCCTCTCGGAACTTGAGCTATGTTAAGACGGGCAGGAAGAATAGCAATATAATTAAATATCTCCAAGCAAAATCTTTGAAAACAATTGTAATTATAATTTTTGTTGATTGGGGGATCTCTTTTCAGAATCTGAAGAGAGATGAGAGGAATTACAGATTTCTTTTCTTTTCTTTCTTTCTTTCTTTCTTTTTTTTTTTTTTTTTTTTACCATCACAGTGCTTCTGAAGACAAAGCGTAGTAGATTTTTAGGTGGAAGCAACAGAAACTCAGCAGGACTAAAATATAATTTGGTAAAGGATGTTGGGGAGCTCATGTAAACTCTGAGCATATGGGAGAAGGTGGTTTGAAACAGGCAGGAACTAATGAAGCAATAGCCAGGATCATAACCAGAGACCGCCATAGGAACTATCCAACTCCCAAACAAAGATGCTGCAGCCAGCAGAAGGATTACGTATTGGAGGCCTTGGGAATTGAGACACAAAATGAAATCATAAGACGACTTATGAGATTTTTTTCCTTAAAGTATTTTAGGGCCATAATAACAGTAATAGATTATATAACATTAGATTGCCTCCTCTTAAAGTAATTGAATTAAATAGGGATGGTTTAAAAAATAAAAGCAATATGTACTGTTGCAACTAGTGCAATATAGAATTATGTAAATGGAAAAAAATTCACAGTGAAATTGCAGGTGGGAAACAGATAGCCTCTACTAAAAATTTGAAGTGTATTTTCTAGACTATATAATAAAATATATGTAGGACTGTAATATACATGCTGCTCTGTAACTTCTTTCTGTAACTTCTTTCATTCAGCAATAGGTTGTATACTGTGGTTCATGTCAATACACATAGTTCTAGCTTTGCCTTTTAAAGGCTTCACAGCCTTTAATTGTTTAAATACAATTTATTCAATCTACAACTGCTGTCCAATTAGATTTTTACAATTATAATTTTCTTTCACATATATTTTAAGTACTTGTGTGCATCTCTATGGGCTAAATTCCTAGGAGTGTAATTACTGGGCCGAAGGGGGAAGACATGTATAAAAATTTGAGAGCTGTCATTACTTGCCCTTATAGAAGGTTGGCTCATTTTACAATCATACCTATAGAATAAGAGGACCAAATTGCCCGTGATTTGAGTATATTTGCTCTTATGTAAAGATAACATTCAGAGGAGTTTTACTTTTCAGAGATAAATAAGTAGATTTAACAAGCTGTTCTGATCCCATGTCCCAAATATCTGAAAGCAGAAGAATAAAATCTAATAACATGTTCTATATTTTAGGTATTTTCTAAAACTTTTGTTAATATAATTTATTAAGAGAATTAAAGTACGGCATTACAATGTAGGTAAAAGGCCAACATTTCAAAAATACTGGAGACTAAATAATTTGCTAATCATTGTTAGTAAATCAGACAAGTGTTTTCTTAAGGATGACTTAGTGTTTACATTTCAGGATAGATTTTCTTTTTCAGTGAATTTAAAAGAATGTTACAAGAAAATGTTATTTTCTCCAAAAGGACAAAAAACCTTTTAAGAAACGTAACAGTTTTCTACACAAGCCTAATTATTTTCTTTGCAAATAACATGTTAGGTTGAAACTTCCCCATCTAATGAAAAAGTAAAACATAGAAAACTAAATGACATAAATTAGTTTTTGTAAGAATTTTAAAAATTGTGAAGGAGTAGTTGTATATTGCATATAAATAGTCCAGCCATTTCTTCACATGAGTCATTTTTTAATTCCACTGGGTAAACTTGTTTACATTGACATCATTTTATATAAATTCAGTAATTCTGTAAAAATAACTTTGACATAGTGTTGCTGAAATTTTCATTAATGTACTCAATTATACGTCCCACACAGGGCTATGCATCTGGAATTTTAAATTTATTTTTTAGCAACAAAAATGAGAATGTATTTAACCATCTCATGCCAAAACAACCCATAAGTGGTTTTCTTGATTTTAGAGTTTTTTATTACTTTAAAAATAAACATTAGAAAGGTAACAGGTTATTGGTCTGGACATCTCAGAAAAACTTGTTATTGCACAGTTTAGTATACCTTTAAGGTACAATCCATAAAAGGATAAAAATGACCCATTTGAAAAGAGAAGCTATTTTTAGAGTCACTTACCTGTTATAACTCTGTTTTAGGCCAGAGAGGAAGGCATGTTAAGATTTGTTTTAAATCTAGTGTATCGAAAATGACAATGGTCATATTTATCTCTTTTCTATCATTTTCCATAAGGCCATATCCTCATGGGATTGAATATCATTATGGAAAGAATATGGAGTTTGACTCCACATAAACACATGTGGGTTATAACTCTGGATCTTTTGCTACCCACCAGCTGAGTGACTAGTCAGTTAATTTACCTCATTGAACATTAGTTTTCTCATTTCTGGAGTAGGGTTAATACCTACTGCAAAGGGTCAACGTGTGAAAGAAAAAATGTGAATATGAAGCACTTTAGAACTTTCAAAGACAGTAGATTTTCGATAAATGCTACTCTCCTCCTCTCCTTACAATCCCTGTTCTAGTCTTTATTTTACAAGGTGGTGTATACCAATAGTACCTTTAGCCATATGAGTTTTACTATCTCTACACCAAAGCAAAGACCCTCACAGGATAGTTACTACATCCTCTGTAAGCCTTAGGAGAAAAATTCAATCAAGCTGCAGGAGTTTTCATGGTTGTTCCTTTGTTTCTCCATCTGTCATGCTTTATTTAAATAAAGAATCATAATATTCTTAGTATAGACATCATACTTTTTGTTATTTAAATACAAAACCCCTTCACTTAAAACTATATCATTTTTGTGTTCTTCCTACACCAAAGTTATTGTAAGAGAAAAGATATTCAATTTTTAAATTCATGAACATTAATACTTATAGTATAACATTAAGGTAGTTTCAACATTTCTCTTGCAACTCTTACAGGCTCCGCACACTCCTGATTTTATGTTGTTTATATCTTGTGATTGCTCAGTGCTTGATGAACACCATTGCCCTACTTACCTGCTGTATATCAGTTGACTATTGCTTGGAGAAGTCCTAATTGTGCAGAGTGAGTTCCTACAAACTGGTTCTTTGTTACAGATTGTCATTTCTCTATTGCTATATTGTTGGATCTTTATAGCACCATTCCACAGAGGCTGTTCAAAATCTTTATTGTTCTTAAGAAATTAGCTTCATCTTTGACCTCTTTACTCTTGAAAGATTATCTCACTGTGATGACATTCAACCTGCCTCTGTCCTTCCAACCTATCCTATGCCTTGGTTCATATAGTTTGTGCCAAATGAAGATGCTTGCTGTTTTGAGTAAAGCAAATTTTCCTTTCAATGTATATACTTTCAATATCAAGTATACTTTCAATAATAATTTGATTAAAAGTCTTTGCTGGTTCTTGTATTCTATCAACTAAAACTACAGCTCCTTGACCTTGTGTTCAAGACCCTGTCCAATTACCTTTCCTCACTTATTTAGTGAAATGTAAAGCAGAACTTCATGGAGAAATATTCTGAATTGGCATTAAAACTATTCAAAACTTACAAAATTTTATTTCATGTCCTCCAAAGAATTATAATATCATTCACATGCATCCCTACTCAACTCTACTTCTGAAGTTGACAGAGGAAATAAATTACCAACAATCTGTCTGAGACTTCTTGTCTATAGCATTCTGACTGTGATAGATTTCAATATTGTTTTATTTTTTTGCTTAGGTACCTTAATATTCTAGTCTTCATTATATTAACTTTTAAATATTCAGTCTTTATTTATTTTAACATTGAGACCAAAGTTCATTTTTTAAGACAAAAGAGACTAAGACTTTTTTAAAACCATGAAAGAATTTAAAGAATGTGGTACAAGACATGCAACATGTAGTGAGTTTTTATCCTGCAGCAGCTATTCTTTTTCAGAAGAATTTTTTGAGTCAGTGTTATTATTCCCCTATTATAAATAGGGAATGGATCCTTTAGAACCTTAAGTCATTTGGCAATTGCCACATAGCCAATAAATGGCAGAAGTATAATTCAAACTCAGATCCACTTGCCACCAATTAGGAAATTATCTACTCATGCTGCAACATTAAAGGGAATTCTTAAACTACTGATTTTCATCGATAGTTTAGTAGATCACTGGCCTAGGACTGTAGCGAGAATGGAAGATGGTAGCATCACGTGTCAAGCTCTTTTGAATGGTATTTTGTTTGTTTGTTTGTTTTCTTCTTCCCCTAATTCTCAAAACCTGGAAAGTGGTTCCTGGAATGTTTCACAGCCACTCTCTTCCTTCTATTCCTTTTTGGCTAGCTGGGTGGCTGTGCCTGGCTCTCTGCCTAAATACTATCCTGAGGAACTTATGCACACTCTGCTCAGTGATCATTCCTGAGTCACTGCTACCATTGCCGCCATTGTTCCTCTATTTGGGTAAGAGATAATTTCCAAGCTACAATTTTGAGAAGCAGCTCTAAGTAGGTGATTCATAATGCCTCTACCACACTCCAGCTCTCACTTTCCCACATAATAATATTGACGCAATGCTAGAGCAAGCCACTTTTATACAGTGTCAGATTCAGCAGATGGATTGGCCCAACCCACTCTTGTGTATCTTTAACCTTTTCTTCCCCTCCTTTTATAGTGAAGTTCTTCTCAGAGAATTATGATACTTGAGCCACATTTCCTCTTTAACAATTTCTTCCTGGAAATTGTTGCCCATCCTATTTCTTTATTACTTCTCCAGACTCTCTGCTTCTCTTTGCCTTCCTCCTGACCGTGTTCCCATCTCCACCAAGTTCAACTTAAGATTTTGCTTCTTTAATAGATTACCCTTCAAAGTTTTTGAAACTTAATAATGTATCAAATATAAATGTACCTTAGTGATCTTATACTACTATTCTACAGTGATCCTCTCCTCAAATCCTTTGCCTTGAATTTTAGTCCTTCCATGCTCTGTCTCAAATGTGCAGTTATCCCAAGGGAAAAAGTGACTGCAGAAGGCCAGTTTGCTTGTTTACCATTCCTTGGGTTACTTTAAGAGTGCAGCTTAATTTGTGACTGTGATTGATAGACTTTGTAAATGCTATTGGAGGCTAAATGATTTAAAGTTTAGAAAAACAGCATCTTCCATTTGCACACAAAGTTGTGGTTTATTTCAGAGCAAATAGCTTCTCAAGTGATGACTTGGCTCTTGCTGAAATCCCAGCAGCGGAGGTCTCTGTACTTGGACAGGTCAATGGTTGGAGAAGAAGAGGCACCTGGAATAGCTTATTCATGGTCTTCCAGGAAAGCCTCTGAGAAGAACTGCTGAACAAAAATGAAATTAGGCAGCATTAGAGCTGCAAACACTTTGACTATTGAGATCACCCAAGTAAAGCATGGTTTATTACTTCTAGGAGCCAAAGACCCATGAGACAGTACAATTCTAACTGGGGGAAAAGCTTCAGATTGTGGAGGCAGAAGTCATGTGTCTCTGATGCATGAGACCTGATCATGCATTTGGGCATTCCATAAACATTTGAACTCCCACAGGTCAGATGTTTTGCTCTATCCTAAGAATACAAAGGCCAATACAATACAATTTTTTTCCTAGAGAAAGGGAGCTTAGGGAAATTAACATCATCTGGGAACCAACCAAAATGGATAGAACATGCTGTCTTGAAATTATGCATATTCTTATTTTATTCTCTAAACAACTCTAAGAAGGTGGGTATCTACTAACTGGATTCTATGGATAAAAAAAACCCGGAGACTTAAAAAGTAGTAGGCTGGGATTTCAGTCAAGATCTCTATAATTCCAACACCAAAATTTGCCCAGAGAAGTGTATAAAAAGATATATTTGAAAATTATGTGGTGAATATTCAAAATTCTGAACTAAGTATAGTGGGAGCTATTAGGAGACCTGATTTTACATAATTGGTGTGATTTTATCTTTGTTTCAAAGGCTGAGAGTAGTTAGAAAAAGAAAAGGGGTAGAGGATATACTGTGAAAAAGCAATGCTTGGTCTAATCCTCTTTTTAACAGCATCTTAGTAGAGGGGCAACCGTGTGGTCGTATCTAGGAGTGGCCTTGTCTTGGCTGCCTCTGCCTCTTATTTAAACTGACCCTATTATGCCCAAAATTTTCTTTGGTCTGTTTATACTTCATATCCTTAGGATTGACCACATACTTTGTGAGGCTTCTTGTTTAAAAATTAAGAATTTCAAAACAGCAGAACATTAAGCCAAACACGGGGGTCATCTTAGTGCCCATGAAATGACCCTGATAGTAGAACTAAGAACCGTGTGAAAGATATGAGAAAATGTTCTGTTTACCTGTAGTACCCTTCTTATAGGTTATATAAATTATAGGTTTAATCTAAGTTAGCTAATATATAAATACAAATGGCAAAATTTATGCACATGAAGTTCATTTCAAACTCATGTATGACCAGTTGCAAAGCATGTGTTTATTTTTAAATATTTTGGGAAAAATTGTATGGAGCAGATGGGGCTTTAATTATTTTTCTTTTTTTCCTCTATCATGAAATATTTTATCCATGTAAGTATCTAAAAAGAATAACATAATGAAAACCAAATGAATATACAACCTAGCTTAAGAATTATAAGTCTAAAATACAATTAAAACAACTTATGATATATTCATGGATCATATTTTCCACTCCAACTGCATCTCGAGGGTACTATTAATTTGGCATTTTGACATTCCTTTTATTTTCACTGCACTTGTATATATCCCTCAAATACACAGAACAAATCTTTTTATTCATTCATTTAACAAATACTTATTGAGCACCTACTATACCTGTCCATGTGTTATATGTTCTGGAGAACATGTCAGTGAGCAAAATATATGTAAATAGGAAGAATCTTTCCTATAAAATGGAGGACCGAACCCATTTATAAAAGCTACAGAAATAATAAATCATAGATTTTTTTTTTTGTTTATTTTTGTCTTTGTGACACAAAAATAAACCATAAAGTGGAAAAATATACAATGTTTTTAGAGATGAAGATTGATCAATATGTCAATTCTCCCTAAATTTGTTTATAAATTTAATGAGATTTCAGAGAAAAAAAAATGCCAACTCTTCATTCCCGCCTCTCCTTGCTGAACTAAAGATTTATTTTTACCTTTTCTTTTCTTTTCTTTCTTTTTTTTTTTTAATGAGACAGGGTCTCCTTCTGTCATCCAGTCTAGAGTGCAGTTATATGATCATAGTTTACTGTGGCCTCAAACCCCTGGGCTCAAGCCATCCTCCCACCTCAGCCTCCTGAGTAGTTTGGACTACAGGTGCATGCTACTATGCCTGGCTATTTTTGTTGTTGTTGTTGTTAAGAAATGGGGTCTTGCTTTATTACCCAGGCCGGTCTCAAACCACTGGGCTTAAGTGATCCTCCCATCTTATTCTCCCCAACAGGCTTGGATTATAGGCCTCTGAGCCACTGTCCCTGGACACATAAGGGAACTTTAAATGCATCTAAACTAGGAGGAACAATCATGAAAACACTAGAATAAAAAAAGTGTGTGGTTAAGTTCTATTGGATATTAAGATGTGCAGGGAAACCTTTAGAGTATAATTAACAGATTAATAGATAAATGGAAAAATACACATGAACATTGAGTATCTGATAAAAGTAATATCTCAAATCTGAAAAACAAAGATTGAACTTTTCTTAAATGATGCAGAGATACCTGGATAACCACTTGGAAAATGATGAGAGTGGACTGATATCTAACTTCATACATCAAGACTAGTTAAAACTGACCAAAAATCTAAATAACAAAACGAAGCCTGGTGTGGTGGCTCACACTCTAATCCTAGCACTTCTGGAGGCTAAAGCAGGAGGATTGCCCGAGCCCAGGAGTTTGAAACCAGCTCTGTTCACAAAGGGAGATTTCATCTCTACAAAAAAGTATGAAAATATCAGCTGGGCATGGTAGCACACACCTGTCATCCTAGCTACACAGAAGGCTGAGGCGGGAGGATTGCCTAAACCCAGGAAGTTGAGGCTGCAGTGAGCCGTGATCATACCACTGCACTCCAGTCTGAGCAATAGAGTGAAACAGTGTCTCAAAAATAAATAAAACCAAATCTTACAATGAAGACCTATATCCAAAACCCAGAATACATAAAATATTGATAATTTTATATAGTCAAATTTTACATGGCAAAAATCAAGATAAAGACAAAAATCAAATAATAAACTGTGAATCTTTTTGCAAGTCATGTTACAAAGGAGTAATCATATACATGAATATATATATATAAAAGCTTCAATTTCTAGGAGTTTCAAGTATATTATAAATATATAATATGTAACATATATGTCACATAATATATTCATACATATATATTAAACATAAGTATGTAACAAATATATAATCATATTTTGTATAGTATGTTTGAAATATGTAATATGTAAATTATATATCTATATATACATATTTGTGACTCTTAGAAATTGAGAAGACAAAGAAAAAACTAACCGAAAAAAGAACAAAAGTCATAAAAGACAAATCACAGAAAGTTTATGAATAGCATTAAAGTATTTGAAAAGATATTCATCCTCTCAATAAAATGAATAAACATTAACTGGTAATAACCATTTTCTAACCATCAAATTGAGGAAAATACAGAAGTTTGAAAATTCTGTTGGAGAGACACTTGTAATTTCTGGAAAGAATACAAAATAGTACAATTCCTATGAAGGAAAATTTGGCACTATCTAAGAATGTTACAAATTCTTTAATCCTCAAACCTAACAATCAAATTTCTACAAATACATTCTACAGATACATTTGAATAAGAACTTTCATATGTACTAGGTTATTCATTGTGGTATTAATAGCTGAGTGTCCAGCAAAAGAGACCTAATTAAGTAAGCTGTGGTACATCCATGTAGTGGAATGTAGTAGTTTTTAAGAAGAATGATGCATGACCATATAAAGAATGAATTGTATTCTTTGCAGCAACATGAATGCAACTGGAGGCCATCCTCCTAAGCAAATTAATGCAGGAACAGAAAACCAAATGCCAAGTGTTCTGAAAAGTGGGAGCAAAATGTTGAGTACACGTGGACATAAAAATGAGAAAAATAGACAGTGGAAAGTACAGAAGGGGGAAGGAGGTGGGGAGCAAAGGTTGAAAAACTATTGGATATTATCAGTACCTGGGTGATGGGACCAATCGTACCCAAACCGCTGCATCACTTAATATACTCAGGTAACAGACCTGCACATGTATACCCTAAATCTAAAATAAAAGTTGAAATTATTTAAAAATAAATGGTATGAAGCTATATTCTGTGTATTATGATAGAGAATATATTGTTATTCCAAGAGACACTGGGGAAAATATGTAACATGCATCATAGTATATGTTGATTTCTTTAGTAAGATAAGGCAATTATTTGCATGCTAAACGAACATTTTCAGGATTTGTTTGTAAAATAAAAGTATTTACCTACAAGGAGTTGAAGAGGTAAATAAAGGAGGAGGCGGTAAGGGAAACAAGACTTTTCTAGGTGTCTCTTCATATTGTAACTCTTGAATCGTGTGAACACACTACCTATTGAGAAAACACAGCCCAATTTAGTAAGAAAGCCCTAATATTGAAAGCAAATGGAAGCAAATGAGCAAATAAATCCAAGTAGATATTACATTGGTAATATAAACCCACAAAAGATATATTTCAACAGACTTTAGAATGTATATTTTTGACTGTATATGCTTAGTGCAGTGGATTCTAAGAATAAAAACTGTAAAGACAAATCGAACTTTATTTGGTTGTTTAGTCTTTTAAAACTTTTTTTGTGATAGTTGTAGATTCACTTGCAGTTTGTAAGTAATACAGAAAGATTCTTCCTTTACATGGTTTCCTTCCACAGTAATGTTTTGCCTAACTACAGAACAATGTCACAAGCAGGAAATTGATTTTGACACCATCTATTGACTTTGCTCAGATTTCATCAGTTTTACGTGTGTGTGTGTGTATGTATTCTGTGATTTTATCACGCGTACATTCATGTGACCACCACAGTGAAGATACAGAAGGGTGTCATCACAAGATTCAATTATTCTACTCCTTTATAGTCAAAGTTATTTGTCTTCCTTAACATTGTATCTGTCCTCCATCTCTGATTTTGTTCTTTCAAAAATAATATATAAAATTTCAGGCCAGGCGGGTGGCTCACACCTGTAATCCCTGCACTTTGGGAGGTCAAGGAGAGTGGATTATCTGAGGTCAGGAGTTCAAGGCCAGCCTGGCCAACACAGTGAAACCCCATCTGTACTAAAAAAAAATACAAAAATTAGCCAGGTGTGGTGGCACACTCACCTGTAATCCCAGCTACTCAGGAGCCTGAGGCAGGAGAATAGCTTGAACTGCTGAGGCAGAGGTTGCAGTGAGCCGAGATTGTACCACTGCACTCCAGTCTGGGCAACAAGAGTGAAACTCCGTCTTAAAAAATAACAATTTTATAAAATGAAACTTTTGAAATACTTCAAGACTTAGCATAATTCCCTAGAACTTTATCTAAACTGTTTCGTGTTATCAATAGTTCCTTTTTATTGCTGAGTAGTATTTCAAAGTATAGATGTCCCACTGTTTATTCACCTGTTTAAGGACATCTAAACGGTTTCTATTAAGATTCACAAACAAAGCTGATATAAACATTCATGTGCAGGTTTTTGGGTAGGCGTACATTTTCATTTCTCTGGAATAAATTTCAAGAATACAACTAAGAATACAACTGGGCATTATGTCAAATATGTTTAGTTTTATAAGAAACTGCCGTACTCATTTCCAGAGTGGCTATATCATTTTACATTCCTACTAATAATGTAAGATTGATCTAGTTTATCACATTCTTTCTAGCATTGGATATTAATCATTTTTATTTAATTTTTAACCATTCTGTTAGGTATATAGTGGTAGCTTGTGGTTTTATGTGCATTTCCCTAATGGTTAATGACATTGAACTTTTCATGTGATCATTTGCCATCTGTATGTCCTCTTCAGTAAATGTCTCTTTAGGTCTTTTGCCCATTTTATAACTCAATTATTTTCTTTGCTTTTTACTGTTGAGTTTTTGTTGTTGTTGTTGTTTTGTGTGTGTGCGCTTTTTGTGTTTTTTTATTTTGTTTTGTTTTGTTTTTTGAGACGGAGTGTCGCTCTGTCGCCCAGGCTGGAGTGGCGTGATCTGGGCTCACTGCAAGCTCTGCCCCTAGGGTTCACGCCATTCTCCTGCCTCAGCCTCCCGAGTAGCTGGGACTACAGGTGCCCGCCACCTCGTCCGGCTAGTTTTTTGTATTTTTAGTAGAGACAGGATTTCACCGTGTTAGCCAGGATGGTCTAGATCTCCTGACCTCGTGATCCGCCCGTCTCAGCCTCCCAAAGTGCTGGGATTACAGGTGTGAGCCACCGTGCCTGGCCTTACAGTTGAGTTTTGAGAGTTCTTTATATATTCTAGCTACAAGTCATTTGTTGAATATATGGTTTATAAATATTTTCTCTGTACCTAATCTTTTTATCCTTTTTATAGGATCTTTTGGAAAGAAAAAGTTTTAAATTTTGATGTGATACTTTTTTTTTTATAAATTGTAATTTATTGTCAAATGTAAGAACTCTTAGCCCTAGGGACTAAAGATTTTATTTCACTTTCTAAAGTTTAATAGTTTTACACTTTAAATTTAAACCTGGAATTCATTTTGAGTTTAGTTTTGTTTAAGGTGAGAGATTTATGTCTACTTCCTTTGTGCTTTTTTAACCTATGAATGTCCAACTGCTCCTGTACCATTATTAAGAGACTAGCCTTTCTCTATTGAATTACTTTTGTACCTTTGTCAAAAATCAGTTGGATATATTTATGTGGCTTTATTTTTAGGTTTTCTATTCTGTTTCATTGATCTATGTGTCTGTTTCTCTGCCAATACCATGCTGTTTCGATTACTGTAGCTATATAGTTAGCCCTAGTTTTGAGTAGAGTGATTCTTCCCACTTTATGCTTATTTTTCAAAATTATTTAAGCTAGTGTAGGTCCTGTGCCTTTCTACAATAAATCTGAGAATGAGTGTGGCTTTGTCTACACAAAATCTTATTGGATAGTAGTTTAACTTGTAAAAGGTAATATTGCTATTGTTATATTGATACTCTCTATAGTATTGAATGAAACAAAAAAGTTAATATAACACCATAAAGAAATATTTTACTGTAGATTAGAATATATACAAGAATAAAATAAAAGGGAAACATAATATTGAAGTTGTATTGTATATCAAATACAAAGTCATTAATTTATGTATCTCTGTCCACTGAAATTGCTTAGAAGCAATTTCACCCTAGTAACAATGATTATTTGTGGCACTAGGGTTGTGTCCTCTAATGCTATTTCCCTCCTTGGAGAAATGGCTGGTTTGAAATGTGGGTCAAGGAAAGTACAAGGTGGTCCCAGGGCATGTAATTATACTAGAAATTGAAGAGGATTCAAAGATTGATAGTGTCATGCCAAAGAACACAGGAGCCAGCTCAGAGGAACTCCCAATGGCCAAAATTGTGACAATATGCATAAGAGGATGAGTATTACAATTGTTGAAATTATATTTATTCTGTAAAAATCATTGAGACTGAATGATGATAAGGAAAACCAAAGAAATTCATTTGTCAGCATTCAAAGCTATTAACTTTTTTTACTTTAAAAAATGGAAATCAAAAGAAAAGAGCTAAGCATATTTTTTCTGCCTTTGCTGTGGTACTTGAATTTTAGGTTTAAGAAATAGGCTCACTTTAAAAAATCACTATTTTTCCATCTTTATCAGAATTATTGACTTGGGCGATGATTAACAATGGTGTTAAAACCATTGGTTGAAAGACTGACGGAGAAATGAACGTTTGTGTGGTGCCTGTGGCAGGCATTGTAATGCCTTCCCTCCCCTCCAAAAGATGTTCACATCCTAATCTCTGACTCCTGTTGAAATAATGCATTTAAAGCATGAAAGTTGCCTTTCATGGTGAAAGAGACTTTGCAAACTTAAGGGGACTTACAAGAAGAAGGTTAGGTGAATTGGAGTAAAAGGTATGATAAGAGAAGTCAGAGTGACGCAGGTTCATGAGCCAAGGAAGGCGGGCAGCTACTAGAAGCTGCAAAAACAAGGGATATATATTCTCCTGTAGGCCTTTAGCCTTGCTGATTCATTTTGGAATTCTGATCTCCAAACTGTATGATAATGGATTATTGTCATTTTAAACCACTAAGTTTGTGATAATTTGTTACAGCAGCAATAGAAATCTAATACAGTACCCTTTGAATGTTCCTCAACTTATGTATCCATTTTCCATTGATGACTATTTCCTATTTTAAGAATGCTCTACAAACATGCTTATAACATGTCTCATTTTGTGTATGTATGTTTTGTGTCTGAAAATTTCCAGACCATACATAGGAGAGGAAGGAATTACAGGGTCATGGAGCACAACATTTAACCTAAATATATATTGTCAATTGATTTTCACAGTAGTAATGTGAATTTACATTCCCACAGCAGTATATGAGAGTTTTTCGCCTTTACTGATTTTGTCAGACTTTAAAACTTTTGCAAGTTGAGAGACCTGCAATGGAATCTGATATTTTCAATTTTTGTTGTTGTTGTTTTGTTTTTGTTTTTTTTACTAGTGAGTTTGGACACTCTTTTCATATTTGGATTTCCTCTGCCATGTTCTAACTACTAATCTATTTTGCTCATGTTTCTATTTGGTTGTGTTTTAAAAACTGCCTTGTAGGCTGGGCATGGTGACACACACCTGTAATCCCAGCACTTTGGGAGGCTGAGGCAGGCAAATCATGAGGTCAGGAGTTCGAGACCAAGGCTTGCCAACGTGGTGAAACCCCATCTACACTAAAAATACAAAAATTTGCCAGACATGGTGGTGCACACCTGTAATCCTAGCTACTCAAGAGGCTAAGGCAGGAGAATTGCTTGAACCGGGAGACGCAGGTTACAGTGAGCTGAGATTGCGCCACTGCACTCCAGCCTGGGCAACAGAGTGAGACTGTCGCCCAGGAGGGTAGGGGTGGGGGAAACTGCCTTGTAGGAGATATTTATATATTCTTGATATTAATCACTTATGAAATATATGTATTGCAAATATCTCCTCAGGTTCTCAACTATACTCATTTTGCTTTTTATAGGATCATATTATAAACAAAAATTTAAATTAAATTAAAATTAAAATTTCTGTGTAATTGAAATATTCATTATTTTCTATTTGTTTCTGCACTTAGAAAATGTTACTAATAATTGTGCCTACCTTATAATGTGATGATTCAATGAAATATTGTATGTGAAGTACTTAGCCATAAATGCTAAGTATTTGGCTCAAGATGAGACCACAATAACTATTTGGCGTTACTACTGTATTCTTTATTATGCAAAGCACTATTGAGTGAAAGAAAAATAATTTTATATCTGGGACATGAGAATGAAATGACTGAATCAATATACAATTCTAAGTCATTTATCAACCTCCAGATATGTGGGACTATTTCTGGACTTTCTAGTGTGCTTCAACATCACCCTGGTTTAATGATTTACTTAAGTAATGTAGTCGTATGATAAATCTTGATATTTGATAGAGGAAATTGTCTCATCTTGATAAATGTTTTTTTCAACTTTTTTCCCCCTCAACATTGTCTTGAAAAATAAAAATGTTCGTTTCCATGGGGGGAACCCCTTAGAGAACAAAATGGTTTATGTGCTAAAGATGGAAAGTCATTTATTCATTCTAGTACGCACATAAATCAATACCCACTACTGCAATTTTAGTTATGAATTAGGCAGAAATGATGAGCATTAAGGACAATCGTGGTGGAGGGAAGAATTTTAAATTTATCTGAAGTTATTAAGTTGCCATAGTGCAATTAGTTTTTGTTGTTGCTGTTAATCCAGGTATAGTTAGATAAACCTTGAAGGATCAAGCATATAATAGTCATACCACTCAAAAGATCTTGCAAAACTATTGTTTGATTTTTATGTCAGGCAAGTGACTTATGTAGGCAAACTGATTTTTAAGCTATTTCATAATTGTTAAATCATTAACATTATATAAAAGGTGTTATTTTAGTGCAATATAGTCAATTAGTTTTATGTACAAACAGTACATCTTTTGTGACCCTAACATTAAGGAAAAAAACTCAAGCCTCAATACTGAACTTTGATAACCCTTCAGATTTCATGAAGGAAATTATGATTCATTCTTTTCATGCATATCATTTAGAAAGTTAGAACATTACATAGAATTTTGAAATATAATTAGTGTGAAACATTAGCCTGTCAGCTAATGGTTGATCATTTTTACTCAATTTGTTTTTGTGACACTTTACAAAGAGTATTAAATATGTTAAAAATACTTTTCAAAATTTTCATCTTACCATATTATAGAAGACAAGCTGATCTTTATTTTTTTTAATTTATTTATTATTATTATACTTTAAGTTGTAGGGTACATGTGCATAACGTGCAGGTTTGTTACATATGTATACTTGTGCCATGTTGCTGTGCTGCACCCATCAACTCGTCATTTACATCAGGTATAACTCCCAATGCAATCCCTCCCCCCTCCCCCCTCCCCATGATAGGCCCCAGTGTGTGATGTTCCCCTTCCTGAGTCCGAGTGATCTCATTGTTCAGTTCCCACCTATGAGTGAGAACATGCGGTGTTTGGTTTTCTGTTCTTGTGATAGTTTGCTAAGAATGATGGATTCCAGCTGCATCCAAGTCCCTACAAAGGACTCAAACTCATCCTTTTTTATGGCTGCATAGTATTCCATGGTGTATATGTGCCACATTTTCTTAATCCAATCTGTCACTGATGGACATTTGGGTTGATTCCAAGTCTTTGCTATTGTGAATAGTGCTGCAATAAACATACGTGTGCATGTGTCTTTATAGCAGCATAATTTATAATCCTTTGGGTATATACCCAGTAATGGGATGGCCTGGTCATATGGTACATCTAGTTCTAGATCCTTGAGGAATCGCCATACTGTTTTCCATAATGGTTGAACTAGTTTACAATCCCACCAACAGTGTAAAAGTGTTCCTATTTCTCCACATCCTCTCCAGCACCTGTTGTTTCCTGACTTTTTAATGATTGCCATTCTAACTGGTGTGAGATGGTATCTCATTGTGGTTTTGATTTGCATTTCTCTGATGGCCAGTGATGATGAGCATTTTTTCATGTGTCTGTTGGCTGTTTGAATGTCGTCTTTTGAGAAATGTCTGTTCATGTCCTTTGCCCACTTTTTGATGGGGTTGTTTGTTTTTTTCTTGTAAATTTGTTTGAGTTCTTTGTAGGTTCTGGATATTAGCCCTTTGTCAGATGAGTAGATTGCAAAAATTTTCTCCCATTCTGTAGGTTGCCTGTTCACTCTGATGGTAGTGTCTTTTGCTGTGCAGAAGCTCTTTAGTTTAATGAGATCCCATTTGTCCATTTTGGCTTTTGCTGCCGTTGCTTTTGGTGTTTTAGACATGAAATCTTTGCCCATGCCTATGTCCTGAATGGTACTACCTAGGTTTTCCTCTAGGATTTTTATGGTATTAGGTCTAACATTTAAGTCTCTAATCCATCTTGAATTAATTTTCGTATAAGGAGTAAGGAAAGGATCCAGTTTCAGCTTTCTACTTATGGCTAGCCAATTTTCCCAGCACCATTTATTAAATAGGGAATCCTTTCCCCATTTCTTGTTTCTCTCAGGTTTGTCAAAGATCAAATGGCTGTAGATGTATGGTATTATTTCTGAGGACTCTGTTCTGTTCCATTGGTCTATATCTCTGTTTTGGTACCAGTACCATGCTGTTTTGGTTACTGTAGCCTTGTAGTATAGTTTGAAGTCAGGTAGCGTGATGCCTCCAGCTTTGTTCTTTTGACTTAGGATTGTCTTGGAGATGCGGGCTCTTTTTTGGTTCCATATGAACTTTAGAGCAGTTTTTTCCAATTCTGTGAAGAAACTCATTGGTAGCTTGATGGGGATGGCATTGAATCTATAAATTACCTTGGGCAGTATGGCCATTTTCATGATATTGATTCTTCCTATCCATGAGCATGGTATGTTCTTCCATTTGTTTGTGTCCTCTTTTATTTCACTGAGCAGTGGTTTGTAGTTCTCCTTGAAGAGGTCCTTTACATCCCTTGTCAGTTGGATTCCTAGGTATTTGATTCTCTTTGAAGCAATTGTGAATGGAAGTTCATTCCTGATTTGGCTCTCTGTTTGTCTGTTACTGGTGTATAAGAATGCTTGTGATTTTTGCACATTAATTTTGTATCCTGAGACTTTGCTGAAGTTGCTTATCAGCTGAAGGAGATTTTGGGCTGAGACAATGGGGTTTTCTAAATATACAATCATGTCATCTGCAAACAGGGACAATTTGACTTCTTCTTTTCCTAACTGAATACCCTTGATTTCTTTCTCTTGCCTGATTGCCCTAGCCAGAACTTCCAACACTATGTTGAATAGGAGTGGTGAGAGAGGGCATCCCTGTCTTGTGCCAGTTTTCAAAGGGAATTTTTCCAGTTTTTGCCCATTCAATATGATATTGGCTGTGGGTTTGTCATAAATAGCTCTTATTATTTTGAGGTACGTTCCATCAATACCGAATTTATTGAGCGTTTTTAGCATGAAGGGCTGTTGAATTTTGTCAAAAGCCTTTTCTGCATCAATTGAGATAATCATGTGGTTCTTGTCTTTGGTTCTGTTTATATGCTGGATTATGTTTATTGATTTGCGAATGTTGAACCAGCCTTGCATCCCAGGGATGAAGCCCACTTGATCATGGTGGATAAGCTTTTTGATGTGTTGCTGAATCCGGTTTGCCAGTATTTTATTGAGGATTTTTGCATCGATGTTCATCAGGGATATTGGTCTAAAATTCTCTTTTTTTGTTGTGTCTCTGCCAGGCTTTGGTATCAGGATGATACTGGCCTCATAAAATGAGTTAGGGAGGATTCCCTCTTTTTCTATTGATTGGAATAGTTTCAGAAGGAATGGTACCAACTCCTCCTTGTACCTCTGGTAGAATTCAGCTGTGAATCCATCTGGTCCTGGACTTTTTTTGGTTGGTAGGCTATTAATTGTTGCCTCAATTTCAGAGCCTGCTATTAACAAGAAATCTTAGTTATTTCTTGCCTTCTGCTAGCTTTCGAATGTGTTTGCTCTTGCTTCTCTAGTTCTTTTAATTGCGATGTTAGAGTGTCAATTTTAGATCTTTCCTGCTTTCTCTTGTGGGCTTTTAGTGCTATAAATTTCCCTCTACACACTGCTTTAAATGTGTCCCAGAGATTCTGGTATGTTGTATCTTTGTTCTCATTGGTTTCAAAGAACATCTTTATTTCTGCCTTCATTTCGTTATGTACCCAGTAGTCATTCAGGAGCAGGTTGTTCAGTTTCCATGTAGTTGAGCGGTTTTGAGTGAGTTTCTTAGTCCTGAGTTCTAGTTTGATTGCACTGTGGTCTGAGAGACAGTTTGTTATAATTTCTGTTCTTGTACATTTGCTGAGGAGTGCTTTACTTCCAATTACGTGGTCGATTTTGGAGTAAGTACGATGTGGTGCTGAGAAGAATGTATATTCTGTTGATTTGGGGTGGAGAATTCTATAGATGTCTATTAGGTCTGCTTGCTGCAGAGATGAGTTCAATTCCTGGATATCCTTGTTAACTTTCTGTCTCGTTGATCTGTCTAATGTTGACAGTGGAGTGTTGAAGTCTCCCATTATTATTGTATGGGAGTCTAAGTCTCTTTGTAAGTCTCTAAGGACTTGCTTGATGAATCTGGGTGCTCCTGTATTGGGTGCATATATATTTAGGATAGTTAGCTCTTCCTGTTGAATTGATCCCTTGACCATTATGTAATGGCCTTCTTTGTCTCTTTTGATCTTTGATGGTTTAAAGTCTGTTTTATCAGAGACTAGTATTGCAACCCCTGCTTTTTTTTTTGTTCTCCATTTGCTTGGTAAATCTTCCTCCATCCCTTTATTTTGAGCCTATGTATGCCTCTGCATGTGAGATGGGTCTCCTGAACACAGCAGACTGATGGGTCTTGACTCTTTATCCAGTTTGCCAGTCTGTGTCTTTTAATTGGAGCATTTAGTCCATTTACATTTAAGGTTAATATTGTTATGTGTGAACTTGAGCCTGCCATTATGATATTAACTGGTTATTTTGCTCATTTGTTGATGCAGTTTCTTCCTAGCCTCGATGGTCTTTACATTTTGGCATGTTTTTGCAATGGCTGGTACCGGTTATTCCTTTCCATGTTTACTGCTTCCTTCAGGGTCTCTTGTAAGGCAGGCCTAGTGGTGACAAAATCTCTAAGCATTTGCTTATCTGTAAAGGATTTTATTTCTCCTTCACTTATGAAACTTAGTTTGGCTGGATATGAAATTCTGGGTTTAAAATTCTTTTCTTTAAGAATGTTGACTATTGGCCCCCACTCTCTTCTGGCTTGGAGAGTTTCTGCCGAGAGATCTGCTGTTAGTCTGATGGGCTTCCCTTTGTGGGTAACCCGACCTTTCTCTCTGGCTGCCCTTAAGATTTTTTCCTTCATTTCAACTTTGGCGAATCTGGCAATTATGTGTCTTGTAGTTGCTCTTCTCGAGGAGTATCTTTGTGGCGTTCTCTGTATTTCCTGGATTTGAATGTTGGCCTGCCCTACTAGGTTGGGGAAGTTCTCCTGGATGATATCCTGAAGAGTGTTTTCCAACTTGGTTCCATTTTCCCCCTCACTTTCAGGCACCCCAATCAGACGTAGATTTGGTCTTTTTACATAATCCCATACTGCTTGCAGGCTTTGTTCATTTCTTTTTCTTCTTTTTTTTTCTTTTGCTTTCTCTTCTCGCTTCATTTCATTCATTTGATCCTCAATCGCTGATACTCTTTCTTCCAGTTGATCAAGTCGGTTACTGAAGCTTGTGCATTTGTCACGTATTTCTTGTGTCATGGTTTTCATCTCTTTCATTTCGTTTATGACCTTCTCTGCATTAATTACTCTAGCCATCAATTCTTCCACTTTTTTTTCAAGATTTTTAGTTTCTTTGCGCTGGGTACATAATTCCTCCTTTAGCTCTGAGAAATTTGAGGGACTGAAGCCTTCTTCTCTCATCTCGTCAAAGTCATTCTCCGTCCAGCTTTGATCCGTTGCTGGCGATGAGCTGCGCTCCTTTGCCGGGGGAGATGCGCTCTTATTTTTTGAATTTCCAGCTTTTCTGCCCTGCTTCTTCCCCATCTTTGTGGTTTTATCTGCCTCTGGTCTTTGATGATGGTGATGTACTGATGGGGTTTTGGTGTAGGTGTCCTTCCTGTTTGATAGTTTTCCTTCTAACAGTCAGGACCCTCAGCTGTAGGTCTGTTGGAGATTGCTTGAGGTCCACTCCAGACCCTGTTTGCCTGGGTATCAGCAGCAGAGGCTGCAGAAGATAGAATATTTCTGAACAGCGAGTGTACCTGTCTGATTCTTGCTTTGGAAGAATCTGGGGTGTACTCCTCCCTGTGAGGTGTGGGGTGTCAGACTGCCCCTAGTGGGGGATGTCTCCCAGTTAGGCTACTCAGGGGTCAGGGACCCACTTGAGCAGGGGGTCTGTCCCTTCTCAGATCTCAACCTCCGTGTTGGGAGATCCACTGCTCTCTTCAAAGCTGTCAGAGTCGTTTGCGTCTGTGCAGAGATGTCTGTGTGTCTTAGTTTACTGTGCCCTGTCCCCAGAGGTGGAGTCTACAGAGACAGGCAGGTTTCCTTTAGCTGCTGTGAGCTCCACCCAGTTCGAGCTTCCCAGCAGCTTTGTTTACCTACTTAAGCCTCAGCAATGGCGGGCGCCCCTCCCCCAGCCTCGCTGCTGCCTTGCCGGTAGATCAGACTGCTGCACTAGCAATGAGGGAGGCTCCGTGGGTGTGGGACCCTCCCGGCCAGGTGTGGGATATGATCTCCTGGTGTGCCTGTTTCCTAAAGCGCAGTATTGGGGTGGGAGTTACCCGATTTTCCAGGTGTTGTGTGTCTCAGTTCCCCTGGCTAGGAAAAGGGACTCCCTTCCCCCTTGCGCTTCCCAGGTGAGGCAATGCCTCGCCCTGCTTCAGCTCTCGCTGGTCGGGCTGCAGCAGCTGACCAGCACCGATCGTCCGGCACTCCCCAGTGAGATGAACCCAGTACCTCAGTTGAAAATGCAGAAATCACCGGTCTTCTGTGTCGCTCGCGCTGGGAGTTGGAGACTGGAGCTGCTCCTATTCGGCCATCTTGCTCCGCCCCCGACAAGCTGATCTTTAAATGGAATCTGACCTTAATTTTTTGTTCAGCTTCTGTATTCTGCATCTATTTTTTATTTTGAATATAAATCCACTATTAGGCTTAGGTTTTTTAAACAACTTTACTGAGGTACAATTTGCATACAATGAACAATACATATTTAAAATATAAAATTCAATAAATTTTGATACATGTATACACATATGTCACCACCACTATAACCAAGATACTGTACATTTCCATCACCTCCAGAAGTTTCTTTGTGCCTTTTTGCAATCCCCTCATCTCTCCGTCTCTGTACCCAGGTGACCATTGATTTGAGATGTGCCGCAGTATCATTATGAAGCTTATTTGTGGCAGTTCACTCCAGGGTGGGGTTGATGGTTGGAAATGCTGCAATAAAATGGGCTATCTTGTGATGATAGGAATGATAGGATCCCAAAATTACATAAACATGATGGCAGCAAAACTATCTAAAGCATATTGGGTACAATTATCATAATGTGGAAGCAAAGGCAAAAATTGGAGCCAGAGGAGGCCTAGCCCGAAGAGAACTATGGGGATGAAAAATAAGATTTGGTAAGATGTGCAGCCTATGGGGTAAAATCTATTGTAGATAGAGATGGTCAAGTGGACATCTCTGAAACTGCCCACATAGCCAAGATAGTATCTCATTCAAGAGACAGAGAAGTACAGGAGAACAGAAAAATGGCAGAGATCAGTGCAAGCACCTTAAAGACTAAAAGAATGCAGGGGTCATAGTTCGCATCATGTATCTTTCAATTCACCAGTCTTACCCAAGCAAAAACCAAACAGATCCTGTAAATGGCAATGGAGCCCCAAAACAACCAAGCAGTAGCTCCAATGGCTACTGTTTTGTCAGATGTGGTTATATGTCTGCTGTAGGCATGCAGTATGTAGGTGATGATCTACTAAATGCATTCTTTCTCATGCTTATCAAGGAAAAAGAAGCAGTTTTCATTTGTGGGTAATGGACAAAATCTGTTCGCTTATAGTCTGAAGAGATGTGGACTGCCTGGATGTTCTGCAGAACATCACTTTAGTATATTGTGTCAGTGACATTGGGTTAAGTGAATCAGATGCATAAGAAATGGCAAGTATGTTGGAAGGCTCTATAATCCATGTATTTTTCAGAGGGTGGGGGATAAGCCCTGTAGAGATTCAAATTCCTGCCACATCAGTAAAGTTGTTAGGGATACAGTAGGTTTGTCCTGCTGAATCATGCTGGGATTTTTCTTCAAAAGAACAGGACAACTTATTGCATTTTTAACCTCTTATTTCTAAATCATAAACACAATGCCTGCTAGGCACTTGGGACTATTTCTTTGACTTGTTTATCACATGACATTGAGAGCTGTCTACTTTGAGTTGTCCTTGAGCAGGAAAGAGCTTGCTTCAGATCTGGTCTGTGATGCTCAAAACCTGTCCCTCGGCTGTACAACCCAGTGAACACTAGGGTATTACAGCTTCCTGTGGTGGGAAAAGGCACCATATAGAGTTTATGCCAAGCTTCAATAGGAGAATCACAATATAGATATTTAAGATTTTGAAGAAGGCCATGTCATTTGCAGCAGATAATTGTACAGCTGGCCATAGGAACTTCCCTTCACCCCCATATAGATATAGATGTGGGAAGAGTGAGAGGTGCTGGTAGGAGCAAATACGTACATCATTTTCCAACTCTGTTCAGGGAAATGGCATTGGGAGCTTCAAATCAGCTGCGGTCAGAGTATTTACATCAGAGAAATAAATTAGAGCATGATTTTATCCAGATGGCCAGTTTTTAAATATTACCCACATACCACTGGATATACAAGTTTGAGCCACCTGCCTGTACTTTCTGACCCTTCTCATGCCCCATCAGTCCTCCGTGTCCTACCTCCTGTACATGACTGATTACTGCTGGGCCTACTGACCCCGTGACTTGTGAGTCTAACAGAACCAAGGTCATGGTAGGCCACTCAGGCTACACAGTCTTTGATGCTCTGCGATCAGGTACTTCATCCCTATCAGGCCCCATTCGCTAGTGCCACACAGAGGACTGGGCATAAATAGAGCAAGAAGGAACTTTACAGAAAAAGCAATACAGCAACGGGACTTCAATTATGAATGTATTTGTTCTATCACATATCATACTACCTAGAAGCTGCTATCCTGACACAATGATGAAACATCTGTTTGAAGTTGCAGCCAAGCAGCCAGATTGAGATGAAACCTTGCACATATAGATGCTGTGAAAGAAAAATTAATCTCAGGACCTCAAACTCACTAAGCCAAAGGGAAAAGTCACACTGAGAAATGGGTCACACAAACCTGCCTCCCATTTGGTTCCTAAATAAAATAGCTACACAGATTTTAAAAAGAAGCTTACAGGCCTTCCTCATAATTTGCCTATGAAAAAATATCTTCTGGGCCCAAGATCTTGACCCTAAAACAGTTCTGCTGAGTCTCACCCTGACAATGTAAATTGATAGCTTGTTTTGGCAGGTGTGGGAACAAAGACAGAACCAAAAAGCCATCCTTCTGCTCACTGGAGACTAATGCATATCTGACTACTTTCTCCTCCTTTTTTTTTTTTTTTTTTTTTTTTTAATTTTACATAAAAATGAAGATTCACTGAGCAGGAGACGAATGCATTAATGACTCTTCCTCTACCCCTTCTTACATGTAAAATGTGTATTTAGTGAACGTTGATCAAAGACTTACAACTGCTTGCTGTTTTTTCTTAGTATTATTTTTTACTTATTTATTTATTTGATGGAGTCTCGCTCTGTCGCCCAGGCTGGAGCGCAGTGGCACGATCTTGGCTTACTGCAATTTCTGCCTCAGCCTCCTGAGTAGCTGGGATTACTGGTGCCTGCCACCACGCCCGGCTAATTATTGTATTTTTAGTAGAAAGAGGGTTTCACCTTGTTGGCCAGGCTGGTCTTGAACTCTTGACCTCAGGTGTTCTGCCCACCTTGGCCTCTCAAAGTGTTGGGATTACAGGTGTGAGCCACCACGCCTGCCCTGCTTGCTTCTTTTATCTACCCTCCCTTTAAATTTTTTTCTTTCTTCCTCTTTTCCCCAATACTTGTTCTTTTCCCTTTAAATATTGAGTTCCCCAGACCCTCTTCAGAGAAAAAAAATAAAAAAGCAGGGACCACAGATTTTTCCTGCGGTTCTGTATTCTTTTTCCTGAGTGTATCTTTAACCTTGGCAAATGAACCTCTTAAAATGATTGAGACTCACCTTGGTCATTTTCTTTGATTTACAGTGCCATGCTCTAGGATGCAACTCCAGAATGCAGTATATGCCCACTTCGTATGACCATTTTTTAGGGCTGTGTCCAATAGTTACTATACAGGAGTGGGGATAGTTCTAAAGGAGTGGGGATAGGAGTGGTCCACATCCCATCATTGTCTGTGACCCACTGGAAGAATCTGTGCTTCCTATCCATGTGACTTTTCTTCCGTGGATCCAGAGGTTCTGCTTTGTTGAGGAGGAATGCCTCTATCAGGGAACGCACTGTAAGGCCTATCGATTTTTATGCTCTGACTGTTCTGTGGTGAATTTGGACTTCTTGGGCCAAGAGGATAGGAACAAAGAAATGAATTTTACCATCCTGATAGGAGTAAATAACCCCAATTATCAGGAGGATATAGGGCTTGCCTCCTACTACTCTGATATTGGGGATTAAGTTTCAATGTATGAATTTTGGTGGGCACGCAAACATTTAGACCACAGCAGCAGCTTTGGCCAAACATTTTGTTAGATTAATTCATGTCATTGAATGTGGCGGTAATTTTTGATTGATGTGTTATATTGCATTGCATAAATATACTGCAATTTATTCATCCATTCCACTATAGATGGGCATTTGAGTTGTTTCTAATTTTGGGTTATAATGAATAAATCTATGAGCGTTCTTGAACATGTCTTTAGGTACACATACTGTTTCTTTCTGTTGGGTACCCAGGATTAAAACCTCCTTTGCAAAAATTATAACTCAGAAAATTATGGCAGTGGGGGAGATCTGATCTAGCTAACCCCTTTCTTACCTTTACCCTTCAAGCTGCCTTTATTCCTGGGATTAAGCCAAACTAACTTTGGGAGACATTTGGTTTATACTTCAGTTAGTCCTTCTCCAAAACTCAGTCACCTTTGCTAAGCTAAGAGAGACCACCAAGCTAGGAGGATAGAGGAGCCTGAATTCTCCTAAGGCAGCAGTCCCCAACCTTTTTGGTATCAGGAACTGGTTTCGCGTGGAAGATGGTTTTACCACAGATGGGGGGTTGGGGGGCTGTGGGTAGTTTTGGGATGATTGAAGTGTATTACCATTTATTGTATACTTTATACTATTATTACATTGTAATATATAATGAAGTAATTACACAACTCACCATAATGTAGAATCAGTGTGAGCCTTGAGCTTGTTTTTCCTGCAACTAGATGATCCCATCCAGGGGTGATAGGAGACAGTAACAGATCATCAGGCATTAGATTCTCATAAGGAACAGGCAATCTAGATCCTTCACATGTGCAGTTCACAATAGGATTCATGCTTGTATGGGAATCTAATGATGCTGCTGATCTGACAGGAGGCAGAGCTCAGGCAATAATGCAATGATAGGGAGCCACTGTAAATACAAATGAAGCTTCACTTGCTTGCCTGTTGCTCAACTCCTGCTGTGAGACCCAGCTTTTAACGGGCTGTGGACTGGTGCCAGTCTGTGGCCCAGCGGTTTAGGGATACCTGTGCTTAGGTGTAGATGTAAAGGATTGCCAGCCATTATTCCAGAGGTCACAAGATATGCAACTTCCTCGATTAATCCTGCAGATAATGTCACTATTATAACACCAAAGATTGGCCTTTTGAGATATCTTTTGAGGTTTTTGGCATGTCTGATGACCAATGGCTTTACCTGTACCCATCCACCACTGCTGTGGACCCAACCAGAAGTGACTCAAGTAACAAGACAGCTTTGATTCTCTGATTTCTTTTTCTTTTTTTTTAAATTTTTTATTTCCATAGGTTATTGGGGAACAGTTGGTGTTTGGTTACATGAGTAAGTTCTTTAGTGGTGATTGGTGAGATTTTGGTGCAACCATCACCTAAGCAGTATGATTTCATCTCTGACTCAACCAATCAGTGCTTCCCATACCCTAGCCCTCTGCCCATCAAACTGTCATCGAAAAACCCGTAACCTTCAGGCCTTTGAAACTGATTTGCATAATGACTCCATCTCCCATACAATGTGGCCTGCCTCAGGTCAATTAAACTCTTTACTGCAATACTATGGTCTCTATGAATTAATTTTCTTGTGTAGCAGGCAGGAAGAAGCTGTCAGGCAATTACAGGAGTGGAAATGCTATTTAGCTTTAGTAGATATGGGCAAATAGTTTTCAAAGTAATTTCCAACCCCAGCAACAATGTCAAAGAGTAACTTGCTCTCCCTAGTCCCCTACATGTAGGAGTGTCAGTCTTCATATCAATACTTAGCACAGCTCAAATAATGCAAACTTGTAAAAGTTTAAATGGATTTAAACTTTACAACAGTTTGTATGTTACAAACCCCAAGAGATATGTATGTATGTTACAATACGTATGTTACAAACCCCAAGAGACATTACTTTTTTGTTTTTAAGCAGTAAATATTTTAAACAATTTAAACAGTGAATATTCATTTTTATTTTAGTCACATAACCATCTTTTGCATTCTTTGCATCCTTTTCTAGTAGTTGCCTATTTCTACCTATGATGATTTACCTTTAGCCTAAAGAACTCTTTAGAGTCTTGTAGAACAAGTCTGCTAGTGAAAAAATTCAAATTCACTCAGATTTTGTTTTCCTAAAATCATCCTTATTTTGTCTTCATTTTAGGCATATACGTATATATTTAATATGGGTAGCATTTTAAATATATAACTCACATACTATAAAATTCACTCTTTCAAAATGTACAACTGAGTGGGTTTTAGTATATTCACAAGATTGTGCAACCACTACCACTAATTCCAGAGCACTTTCTTCACTCCAAATGAAACTCTATACCCATCAGCAGTAACTGCCCATTCCCCAACCTTCTGCCCTGGTAACCACTAATCTTTTGTCACTTGAATTTATCAACTCTGGACATTTCACATAAATGGAATCATGTGGCATTTTGTGTCTGATTTATTTCACTTAGTATAATGTTTTCATACTAAAGTCTGCATTTCTAATGTGGCCATTGAAGTCTCTGCTTGGTGAGCTTGGTGGTCAACTAATGATTGAACAGATGATTCCTTAAATACAGAGGTAAATCCAATAATTCTGTTTTTACTGAGAGGTTCTGTCTATGTGTATGAGTACATTTTTAACAGTCAGGTAGTGTTCAACTCTGCCTTAGCCTTTGATTTCTGATTCCACAGAGCCTCCAGATCTGCCATGAGTGGTGGGAGCATAGGGCTTACTGAGATGTTTTCTGAACAAGCAAATAGTCCTGAATATGTACACAGCCCTACACATGTGTAATGTCCTTCTTGAGTTCCAGGTGTATGTCTGGGACTCTAGAAGCCCCCATATAGACATCTCTTTCCTCAGCTTTTTCCTTAGCATATAGTTTGCCCCAACTATATGCAGCACCTCAGGAAATGACTAGACAGTTCAAATAATGACAACTTGTCTTTTAAAGCAAAGTTTTTTCTTTGGATGAAGTCCTATTAATCATTTTTTCTTTCATGGTTCCCAGGAATTTTTTTCTATTCCAACTTATGAAGATACTCGGCTATGTCTTTTTTTTTTTCTATGCAATTAACTGTTTTGACATTTGTATTTAGTTCTATGATCCATTTTGATTTAATATTTTTATATGAAATAAGGCAGAGTTTTGAGACTAATTTTCTTTTTTATGGAAATCTGGTTGTTCCAGAACCATTTATTTATCATAGTATTCTTCCCCCATGGAAACGCTTTGGCACTTAGTGAAATATCAACTAAGCTTTTATGTTAGTGGGTCTAGTTCCACTTATCTTCTGATATCTATAAGTCTAACCCTTATGTGAATAGAAGACTTTATTGATTATTGTAACCTTAGAGAAAGTCTTGAAACTAGAAAGTATGCCCATTCGCACTTTGTTCATTAAAAAAAAAAAAATACTTTGGCAATTCTAAGCCCTGCGCATTTCCATATTTGACACTAACGTCAATTTTTTACAAAAATGCCTATTGAAATTTTGATTGAGATGGTATTGAATCTTTACATCAATTTGACCAGAACTTTTATCATAGCAATATTGTCTTTTAATCCTTGAGCCTCCATTTATTAAGGCCTTTAATGTTTCTCAGCAGTGCTTTATAGATTTCAGTAAAAAGCTCTTGTGGTTTATTAAATTTCTTCTTAAATAGTTACTTGGTTTTTGCAAAAAATTTTTTAAATTTCAATTTACAAATGTTTATTGCTAATATATACAACTATAGTGGATTTTAAAATGTTGAACTTTGCATCTCACAGACTTTCTAACTTTATTAGTTCCAGTAATTTTCTACGTAGTTTATCATATCTCTGATGAGTTAAGACAATTTTAATTTTCCTATTTTTTTCTTGCCATATTGCACTAACTGTGGCTTTGAATATAATGTTGAATGGACATAGTGAGAGCAAATTTGAACTTGGGAGGAGCAATCTTGTCTCAGTTTAAAGGGAAACATTCAATATGTCTCTCTGAACTATGATATTAGGCATAATCCTTTTGTGGATGCTTTTTTTTAAAAAATCAGATTGAGAAATTTCCTTCTATTCTTAAATACTGTTTTTATGGGGATAAACATACCTACCTACATGCACACAAATGTATTTCATAACGTGGAGCTCTTTTATATTGAAGTATTGATGGTCTTGAAGGATAGAACAAACATACCAGTGTGGAAATTTTAAAATATTTTTTCTCGCTTACAAAGTAATCCAAACTTATGCAAACTCCAAATGATACAGAAATGAATCAAAAAGTGAAAGTTTCCCATAATTTGGGTACACTTGGTTATGAAGGAACTGTGTGAGATATCTGCTGGGCACATAATGACTTTCATTTTTATCGTGTCATTTAAACATAGCTTTAAAATGATTGTATCAAAACAACTATGTCAATGTAGTTGCGTTAGTATATCCTTTTTATTCTTAGGAGGTATTCTTTTCTGGTTGGTTCACAACATATTTTTGCATGTGAAGGGCTCTAAGAAATCTTGTAGCAGATAAGTCTATTTTTATTTAACTCAATGAGTCCCCAAATGAATTGCTGTCCTAACATTTTTTTCACCTAATTTCTGTAATATCTTATGAAATTAGTATTATATAAGATAGTCTTTAATATAGACCAAATGAATTGCTGTCCAAGGATTTTTTAATCTAAGTTTTATAATATCTTATAGGATATTATAAATTCTTATAGAATATTATATTACAAAATTTCGATGAAAAAATCTTTGGACAGCAATTCATTTGGTGTATATTAAATACTACCTTCTAGAATCTTATAGAATATCTTATAAAATATCACAAAAATTAGATGAAAAAAGCTTTGGACAGCTATTCATTTGGGGAATAGAATTATTATTCTATAAGACAGTATCTGGGCCAGGCACAGTGGGTTATGCCTGTAATCCCAGCACTTTGGGGGACCGAGGCAGGTGGATCACTTGAGGTCAGGAGTTCGAGACCAGCCTGGCCGACATGGCAAAACCTCATCTCTACTAAAAATATGAAAATTTGCTAGGCCTGGTGGTACATGGCTGTAATCCCAGTTACTCAGGAAGCTGAGGCAGGAGAATCACCTGAAACCCCGGGAGGCAGAGGTTGCAGTGACCCAAGATTGTGCCACTATATTCTAGGCTGGGCAAGAGAGCAAGATCCCATCTCAAAACAAAAATAGTCTTTGATATACACCAAATGAATTGCTGCTCAAAGATTTATTTACCTAATTTTTGTAATATCTTATGGAAATAATGTTCTCTAAGACAGTCTTTGATATACCCCAAATGAATTGCTGTCCAAATATTTTTCACTTAATTTTTGTAATATGAAATTAGTATTCCATAAAACAGTCTTTGATATACATTGATATTTACTTTTGGTTTTCATATGTATGCTGTTAACATTAGTATTAAATGGAACGTGTCTTAGTCCATTTACTATTGCTGTAACAGAATAATACAGATTGGGTAATTTCATAAATAAGAGATTTGTTCAGTTCCTTGTTCTGGAGGCTGGGAAGACTGAGTATGGCACTGGCATCTGACAAAGGCCTTCATGCTAAGATATAATATGGTAAAAGGGCAAGAGTGTAAGACTGAAAGAAAGGCATTGGGTCAGGAGTTTTTTGATAATCTACTCGAGATAATTAATGTGCTCCTGTGATAATGGCATTAGTCTGTCCATGAGGGCCCCACCCTCATGACCTAATCAACTCTTATTAGCCTTTACCTCACAACACTGTTGCATTGGGAATTAAGTTTCTAACCCATGAACTTTTGGAGGACACAGTCAAACCACAGAAACTAGTTAAACTAATCTGAGATTTACTGTCTAGGGCAGTCAGCAAGTAAAATAAATTGTAAACAGGATGGCTGACACTTTTACTTAAAATTCACTGCTGTGTTAGTTTGCTAGGTCAACCATAACAAAATACCACAAACAATGGCTTCAACAACAGAAATTTATTGTTTCACAGTTCTGGAAGCTAGAAGTCTAAAATCTAGGTGTTAGCAGGGCTGATTTCTTCTGGGACTGGGGGTAAAATCTGTTCTAGATTTGTCTTGTTGCTTCTGGTAGTTGCTGGCAATCATTGTCACTCCTTGTCTTGTGGAAGCATCACCCCAATCTCAGCTTTCATCTTCACGTGGCATTCTCCCTCTGTTCACGTGTTTGTCTCCAAATTGTTCTTTTTTTATAAGGACACCAATTATACTGGATTAGGACTCGTCCCTAATGACCACATCTTAGTTTAATTATATCTGCAGTGACCTTGTTTCCAAATAAGTCACATTCTGAGATACCAGAGATCAGGACCGCAATACATGAATTTTTCGGGGACAAAATTCAACTTTTATAACAATTACTTCTCTGAGAGAAGAAATGACTATCATATACATTCCCTTAAGTTAGTCTTCCACATGGAGGCTTACAGTCAGGAAAATGGCAAATTGAAAGTAAAATAGAAGGTTGGGTACTGTTGAAAACAGAGGGCCTGCTTAATCAAAGATGAAAAACGAGGCTGTATACTGGGAAAAAATGTAGAGGGAAATTATAAAAACCATGAGGAAAAAGTGTATTTTCCAAGGGAAGAAAACATGTATTGAAAACTTCAGGTAGTTAATTGATCTTCTCACTACATTGTATATATGTGTCAATAAAGGATATAATAACGTTATACTTTGATATGCTGTATTGTTGGAAGTTAGTCTCTATATTACAAAATATAATTTCTTTAAATTTTATCCCAAATTCAGTAGCCATCCTATCTACAAATTATTTAACTGTAGCATTTTAGGATTTGTACAATCTGGAATAACCTCGGAGCATATGAAGCATATCTATTTAGTAATGTAGAACACCTGGCACAAAAATGTGTAAAACACTGCTTTAATAACTAGATGATGCAGAGCTTCTAAGTAAAACCTTTGTTACCTGCTAAACAGGAAGCATCTGTTACCTTATGGATGTAACTCACAATTAGGCAACCTACGAGGCAGTCCCTATGGCAAAAAGGCTGTAGAATTATTTACTGAGCACTTAAGAACAAAGCTTTCATTCATTTTTATTTCCCCAAATTACTGGCATACAGAATTGTGAATGGGGAGTGTCCACTAAATGTTTACGAAATATTTTGAGTGAATAAAAATGAATGATGATGTTAGAAAAAATATGTTTATTTGAAACCACTTTTATTATCAATTCTCTTGTATTTACCAAAGTTGGACTTTGCTATCAGAATGTTCTGGTATCAAGTTTCAACTTGGTAGCTATTAGCTGTGATATTTGTAAATTAATAAAACATTTTGAGCCTCATATTTTTATCTGTCAAAAGAGATGGTAATTCCTATATTAGAAAGTAAAAGTAAGAAAGAAAGCTACTACTACTTTAGTACTGGCCATTATTATATTTCACCTGGATGGAAACTACAGCTTCATACCTGGTCTACATAAATTAATCATGCTCTCCTCTAATTCATTCTCTACCCTGCAGCCAGTGTAATCTCTCTAAAATGAATATCCGATCATATTACCTCTGCTACTTAAAATCTTCCAGTGTTTCCTTATTTCACTAAGACTAAAGCCTGAATTCCTTGGAGCTGGATAGGATTCTTCATAATCTGACTCCCACTGTTTCTGTCCTCACCAATAATTCATACTCTCATTGTATTAAACAATTTGCTTTGAGATGTAAGCTTATGCTTTCTTTTTTTCTCCAAGTGTGAGTGCACCATGATGTAGCATCTGCCTATAGTAGTCATACTTTAGACATCCTCTTCTGTACCCCCTCTCCTACTTTTTCCTTTTCTCTCTAACTCACTTGATTAAATAGGAGTTTTCTTTCAAGTTGCCTTTGGAAAAATGTATGAGTTTCTCATAACTGGGCCATGTGTTCCTCCTGTAGGCCCTCTGGCACTCTGGGCTTCATCGGATTCTAGCATTGATCATATGGCTTTCAAGTCTCACCTTTGCTTCTCTAAGCCTCACAAAACTCTACTATATGCTTATATCCCTAGTACAGTCCCTGATACCTGGATTGTGATGAATAGTTATTTATTGGCTAAATAAATGAATGACGATAAGATGGTATTTTTGAAAATCAGGTACGATTATTGGTGTATAGCAGGCATTAAGGGTAAATACAGCTCCATTTGAAATTTAGGTTTATAAACAATTAGAAGTAACTTCATAAAAACCACTGTAGAAGGGAGATAAGCACTGCTTTATTAAACGCTGATTGTGAGCCTGAGCTTTTTATAGCATGTGAGGTATAGGAATCTGGTTAAAGACAAGAAAAGAATAAATAAAAGTACATTTGCACTTCAGTGATCTCTAAAGTGATTAGCTATGAGCTAAATTTATAAACTGCAATTTTCTGCACTAATTGAATCTTATGATTGTTTTCAATTATGTAAGACATACTTTACAAAACTTGATATACATTCCAATATTAAAATGTAGTTTCAGATGGGTAAAGACAGGATCTCATAGTAAGTCTGATAGCAAGAGAGTCGCAGTACTTTACCCTGAAGGGCAGCAAACCACAACAGGAAAACTGTCACTCCTGAGACAGGCACACAGAAGAGTCTAATTTAATCTTGCTTGACACTTGTTTTGACTTAGTTGGGTAGTAAAAACTTTTTTTTCTTTATAAATAGCATACTGGGTAAGTTTTGTTTCACTGACTAGCACAGAGGAGAAGGAAATTATAATTGAGTATCTGAATAAGTAAAATTCATCTAGGTCCAAGTGACGTACATTTTACCTATTCCTTTAATTGTAGAAGATTCCCTTTCAATAGACAGATGCATGTTTCTGATGTCTTACCTCCCTTTCTCAAATATGGGACTTCTAATACTCAGTGTCTCAGTACATAATAAGTTTTTTTTTCCTTTTGTCTATGGGGATTGCATAATTCTCAGATGCTTAATTTTCTAAAATGTTAATTTTATCACCAGAAAATTGTTCTAGCTCTTTAACCAAAGGCATCGTGTCTCAAATAGACAGTAATAATTCTTAGCTCTGTTTCAGAGAAGTGTTGTTCAGTTTTGGCTATACATTATAATAAATTGGAGAGCTTTTTTTTTTTTTAAAGGACACAAATGTTTGGGCCATATACCAAACAAATTAAATTGCAATCCCAGGGTGTGGGATTTTTTATTTAAAAGAAAGGATATTTCTTTTAATCTCCTTCAAGTGATTATAGAGTGCAGCCAAGAATGAACACCACCAGTGCCCCAGAGTCTATATCTAGTTACAAATCAGAATCACTTGTCTAAGCTTTTATTCCATCCCACTAATGTCCCAGACAATTCTTCTACTACTGAGCTTTCACATATTTTTTCCCTCTTTTGAAAAATAAAATAATTTTCTCCTGATTTTAACAAAAGAGAAGGCAGTGTAGAAAAGTGCAAGGAAGAAATGAAAGGCATCTATGATCACACTGCCTAGGAAAAAGGGATCATGGGGACCATTGTTAAAATGTTATACATTCACACATACACTATTTAAAATTTCCCAGTAAGCAAGATTACTGTATACTGTTGTATGAGTGCAAGTCTCTGATCATTGCTATGTTAGGATTAAACCAAGCTGGAGGAGACATCAAGAGTTTATCCAGTTTCAGATCTTCCTTTATTAAAGTATGTTTTTTTTTTTAAGTCCAGAATATATAAGAAACAGGTAAAATGACTCTCCGACTTACAGCAAATGAATCACAATGAAGCAGATTCCCCATCTTCTCCTCACTGCAGTTTGTATTGTAGTGTCTTGTCTTGTGAATTACTACAGACTTTTTTGTCTTTTGAAATTATCTCAAATTAATACTTCTTACTATATACTAATATAATTATTTTTAAATATCTATAAAGCCATTTTTGTCTGTCTAAACTTGTGCCATTCATGTTAACACTGCTCCATTGCTGATTCCTGTTGAAACAAGACTCCTGACATCCTTTGACCATCAGTCCTGTTTTAAGTCTTCCTATGTCCACTGACCCATAGTAATTGGACAGTCACTCGTGTCTTCTGAACCTAGCAAACTGATAGGACTAACCCTGGGTCCTATCAGAGCAGTGACTGCTCATCAGCCATCCTAGAAATATCATGATGAAAACTGTCTCCCATCATATTAGGCAGCACATTGTTTAATTAATAAAAAATTGGGCCATTGTGTCAAGTAAGTGACGGCTTGCAGTGAATGACAAAGAATTCAGAAGTTCATTTATATCCATCTTAATTATAATTGTATAATAATGTCATATTCTTTTCCTACAAAATAGATGATTCCCCACTTATTACGGTAAAGTTCTAAAAGCTAAAATTTAAATAAGACTGGCTCCCAATGTTGTAGTGACCCTAAATAATGTTAATTAAGGCTAAATTTTGAGTAAATTATTTCCAAACTGGCTTAAACGTTAATGAGATAATAATCACCCAGGAGATAACAGCATGATAGCAATAGTATAAAACAGCAGCAGCCTGGCTAGATTGTCTATTTTCCTCTTATTCCAGATCTCATGAATGCTTAATTGACTTAAAACATTATGGCTCAAATGGACACAAGGTTACTAAATATGCCTATAATGTGGATAGAATGGAATTACATCTGAAGTGTTTTAGTCACAAATATGTAAACATAGTTGAAGTAATGTGGAAAATAATGCTAATTTTTCATATTACACAGTTGGACATGAATATTGATTCAGTTACCCTATGTCATGAAAGTTGGCAAGTTTATTCAAGCTAAGAGCATAATCGTTGAAAACTAGAGTGTTGACAGAGCTTTTATTAACAAACAAATGATTACCATCCCCAAAAAACCTGGGAAAGATGGTATCACTTTTTAAAATAATTACTTTCTGATAATAAAGTAACAGAAATTGATAATAGAAAATGTAGGAAATACACAAATTAGTAAAAATCTATGTTAGACTGTAACAAAGCAATGACAATTAACGCTTTGGGTTTTTAGTCTTTTTCTCCCTATGCCTTAAAATTGATTTTATATCAGATATACTCTTTTAAAACCTTCTTTTCTGTCATACTATGTTAGGAAAAGCGTTCTATGTCACATTTTTAACTGCTCTCATGGTTCTTTAACTGGTCTCATAGCTTTTATTCTGCATACAAAGGCACAAACCAAAAAAGAGTGAAAACTATCTAACATTATAGATTTTGTATGACATCTTACATGCTATAAAAGATAAAGTGTGAAAAGAGAATTTGTAGGATATAGAACAAGTATAGGAGATCGTGTTCCAAATTTATGGAAACCTCTCTTACCAGTAGAAAAATTGTGAGGTTTGTAGAAAAATAACTCACAAAAGGAAGAATATACATAGTTACATATATGAAAAAGTTTGACTGTATTGGTAATTTAAAAGATAATGTAAATAAAAATTAAATTTTTTTACTTGTTAAATCTGTAAACAAAATTACATTAATATTGATTGGAAAGTGAGGAGGAATAAGCTTTGTGGAAGATAAGTTTTCTGTATGTATCAAGAGCTTTTAAAAACGTGTGTATTTGATCCAGAAATTAAACTTCTAGGAATTGCCTTGGTTAAATATAGATGTGTAAAGAGATATAACCTTTTTTAATATGTTTTTATCCTGGTCTAACTAGCAATAGAGTTCAAATGCTGGTTCAGTTAAATGACCATATGTAAAAAATCTCAACCCTTTAGTTTTTGTTAATATACAAAATTTAACTCCAAATGGATCATAGAATCCAATTTAAGAGCTGAAATTATAAAATCTGTAGAAGAAAATATAGGTGATACCAGGTTTAATAAAAATTTCTTAAAAGTTAAATACAAAATACAAAAGAAAAAACTCAAATTGGAGTATAAAAAAAGAGTTTGCAATTTGCAAGACACTGTTATGAAAATGAAAAGAGAAGCCACAAATAGGGAGTAACTATTTATAAAACATACACTCGACAAATAACTTGTATCCAGAATATGTAAAGAACTACCACAACTTAATAAGGAGACAAATTATTCAACTAAAAATGGATAAAAGATTTGAACAGGTACTTCAACACACAGGTGACAAATAGCATGTAAAAAGATGTTCAACATTCCACTACAGATACCATTAAATAACCACAGAATGGCTAAAACTAAGGAGGCTTACCATATCCCTGCTGATGAGAATACAGAATGGTACAAACATTATAAAAAGCAGATTTGCAGTTTATTAAAGGTACACAAAATCATTTTTGTGGTAATATTACCAAATATGTAATGACCTAAGCATGCAAAAACATTGGACTAAACCAAATTGAAGGACATTCTACAAAACTGTTGATCATTTTCCAAAAGTACCAAAATAATAAAAGACGAAAGACTTGTTTTAGACTGGAGAAGTGTAATGAGAAATGACAACTAAATGCAATATGGGATTCTCAAACTCCTGGGACAGTAGAAGTTATTAATAAACTGGTTAAATTCAAATGAGGTCTGTTATTATATTGTACCAATGTTAATTTCCTGCTTGTGATAATTGCACTAAGCTTATACAGGATGTTAACATTAGGGAAATCAGATGAGAGATTTAAGGAAACAATAACATTTTTGCAACTTTTCTATAAAAGTTCAAAATAAAAAGTTTTCTTTAAAAAGTTACAATAGAGTCCTGGCCCAGTGGCTCACACCTGTAATCCCAGCGGTTTGCGGGGCTGAGGCGGGCGGATCACAAGTTCAGGAGTTCGAAACCAGTCTGACCAATATGGTGAAACCCCGTTTCTACTAAAAATACAAAAATTAGCCTGCCTTGGTGGTGCATGCCTGTAATCCCAGCTACTCAGGAGGCTGAGGCAGGAGAATCAATTGAATCCAGGAGGCAGAGGTTGCAGTGAGTGAGACTCAGATTCAAAAGACAGTTACAATAGAAGAGTTAAACATGGCTGGGCGCGGTGGCTCACGCCTGTAATCCCAGCACTTTGGGAGGCCGAGGCAGGCAGATCACTTGAGGTAAGGAGTTCTAGACCAGCCTGCCCAACATGGTGAAACCCTGTCTCTACTACAAATACAAAAATCAGCCGGGCGTGTGTAGTCCCAGCTATTCAGGAGGCTGAGGCAGAGGGGGCTGAGGTTGCAGTGAGCTGAGATCGCGCCACTGCACTCCAACCTGGGCGACAGAGCAAGAGTGTGTCAGAAAACAAAACAAAAAAAACTTCAGCTGTGTTCAAGTCAGTATTTACTGCAATTTGTTTTTTGTTTTATCATAAATTAGTCGTGAAAACTAATTGAATAGGAAAGAAGAAAATAAAATAAATCTCAACTTTAGAAGTTTTATATTGACATTTACTCATTTTTGTCCCAAATGGTAATCTTATTCTGTTAAATTTATTGTATTTATATTATCCTCTTATTTAATTTCAATGTAAACTAAACAAAAACATGAGTTAAAGATATTTATATCCTGTTTACAGCCTGTAAATTTAGTAAAACAAATATAAAATGACATTTAAAGTTTATAAAGAATATGCGAGTAGAGGAAGCAGAGCAAGATGGTGGAATAGAAATCTCCACTCATCATCCCCCTCCAAGGACCACCAAGTTAACAACTATCTACACAGGAAAAAAACCTTTATAAGACCCAAAAATCAGGTGATCACTTATAGTACCTGGCTTTAACTTCATATCACTGAAGGAGGCACTGCAGAGATTATCAGAGAAAAAAAAAAAAAAGAGTCCTGAATTGTGGACACCACCCTTCTCCCATCCCAGCAGAGGCAGCACATTGCAGAGAGCATCTCTGGGTGCTGGCGGTGGCAGAACACAGCAATTCTGAGGCGTTGAACTCAGTGCTGTCCTGCTAGAGCAGAAAGGAACACCAGACCAAACTCAGCTGATGCCCACCCACAGAGGGAACATTTAAACCAGCCATAGCCAGAAGGGAATCACCAATCCCAGTGGTCTGAACTTGAGTGCCTGCCAACTTCGCCACTGAGGGCTACAGCACTCTGTGTCTCCAAGTAAATTTGAAAGACACATAAGAACTGCAACTCTTAGCCGAGTCTCACTACTGAACTAGGCCCAGAGAGTATGGACTTGGGGGGGTCTATAACTTACTGAGATGCCAACTGGGGTAGCCAAGGCAGTATTGACATTATTCCTCCCCTAGTCCCAGGTGGCACAGCTTTAGGCTCCAAAAGAGACCCCGTCCTTCCTTTGAGGAGAGGAGATAGAATAGTGGGGAAGACGTTGTCTTGCATCTAGTATACCAGCTTAGACACAACAGGATAGGGCACTGGTTAGAGTCATGAGGCCCTAGCTCCCAGAAAACATTTCTAGACACAACTTGGGCCAGAAGGGAACCTTCTGCCTTGAAAGATAGGACCCAGTCCTGGCAGCATTCATCACCTGATAACTGAAGAGCCCTTGAGCCCTGAATAATTGACAGCAATACTGAGGTACAATATTGAGGGCCTTGGGTGAGCTTCTAAGACTTCCAGGCTTCAGGTGAGTGAGACTCAGCATAATATCAGCTGTGGTGGCTATGGGGCAAAACTCCTTCTGCTTGAGAAAAGCTCAGGAAAAAGTAAAGCAGACTTGTCTTGAACCTTAGGTACCAGCACAGCCATGGGGGTAGAGTACCAAGTGGTCTATTAGGGTCCCCAATTTCAGGACTTGACTCTTGGACAGCATTTCTGGACCTGCCCCAGAAAAGAGGGGAGTCCACTGCCCTGAAAGGTGAGTCCCAGGCCAGGCGCCATTCAAGACAAACTGACTTGAGAGACCTTGGGCCTTAATGGAACATTGGCGGTAGACTGGCGGTACTCCCTGTGGCCAGGGGTGGCAGTGGCTATGGGATGAATCTCCTCTGACTTTGGAAGGGGAAGGGAAGAGTGGGAAGGACTGCATCTTGTGATTTGAGTGCCAGCTCAGCCACATACAGTAGAACCCTAGGTAGACTTTTAAGGTTTTTGACACTAGTCCCTGACTCCTGGATAGCAATTTTGGACTCACTTGGGGCCTGGGGAATGTTGCCACCCTAAAGCGAAAGACACTGGCCTGGCTGGTTTTGCCACCTGCTGATTGTAGAGCCCGAGGGCCTTAAGCAAACACAGGCAGTAGCCAGGGAGTTGTTACAGCAGACCTTGCATGAGGCACAGTACTGTGGTGGCTACAGATCTGATCCAGTACAGTCACGGTAGCGGTGGCCACAGGGATGCTTGTGTAAGTCCACCCACAGCTTTAAGTGGCTCAGAACAGAGACAGAGTATATATGTTTTGGAGAAAGTAAGGGAAAAGAACATATTCCTTTGCCTAGTCATTCAGAGCATTCTCCCAGATCTTGTCCAAGGCTATCAAGGCCTCTATGAGTATACAAGAACCACAGTGTTACTGGGCTTGGGGTGCCTCCTAAAGCAGATACATATTGGATCACAATGCCCAAGTCCTTGCAAATATTTGAAAATCGTTTCCAAAAAAGATAGCTATAAATAAGCCCAGAGAGTTAAGACTACAATAAATAGCTAACTCTTTAATGCCCAGACATCAAAGTACAACTAGTAACATCAACACCACCCAAGAAAACATGACCTCATCAAATGAACTAAGTAAGGTAACAGGGAGCAATCCTGGAGAAGCAGAGACATGATCTTTCAGACAGAGAATTCAAAATATGTGTTGAGGAAATTCAAGATAACCCAGAGAAGGGATTCAGATTTTTAAAAGAAAAAATTATGAAAGAGATTGAAATAACTAAAAAGAATCAAGCAGAAATTCTAGAGCTGAAAAATGCAATTGGCACACTAAAAAATGAATGCATCAGTCTTAGCAGAATAAATCAAGCAGAAGAAAGAATGAGTAAACTTAAACACAGCCTATTTGAAAACACAGAGGACACAAAAGAAAATATAAACATGGAAGCATACCTACAAGATCAAGAAAATAGCCTCAAAAGGGCAAATATAAGAGTTATTGGCCTTAGAGGAGGTAGACGAACAAGGATAGAAAGTTTATTCAAAAGGATAATAACAGAACTTTCCAAACCTAGAGAAAGATATCAATTTCAACTACAAAAAAGTTATAGAACACTAAACAGTTTTAACTCATAAAAGACTATCTCAAGGCATTGAATAATAAAAATCCCAAAGTAAAGAATAAAGGGTGCTAAAAGCAGCAAAAGAAAAACATGCAATGAAACTCAAATATGTCTGGCAGCAGACTTTTCAGTGGAAACCTTATAGGCCAGGAGAGAGTGGCATGACATACTTAAATTGCTGAGGGAAAATAACTTACTCTAGAATAGTGTATTTGGTGAAAAGATCCATACATAAAATAGACTTCTAGACAAATAAAAACTGAGGGATTTCATCAATACCTGAACTGCCTTATAAAAAATGCTAAAGGGAGTACTTCAATTAGAAGAAAAAGGACATTAATGAGTAATCACCTGAGGGTACAAAATTTACTGGTAATAGTGAATATACAGAAAAGCACAGCATATTACAACACTGTAACTCTGATGTGTAAACTACTCTTATCCTAAGTAGAAAGACTAAACAATGAACCAATAAAAGAAAAAAAGACTACAACAACTTTTCAAAACATAGTACAATAATATACAAATACAAACAACAAAAAGTTTAAGAGTGATGAAGTTAAGGAGTAGAGATTTATTTTTACTTGCTTGTTTATGCAAATAGTGGTTATCAGGTTAAAATAATGGGTTATATGATAATATTTGCAAGCCTCATTGTGTAATTAGTCCGTCTTCATGCTACTGAAAAAGATATACCCAAGACTGGGTAATTTATAAACAGAGGTTTAATGGACTCACAGTTCCACGTGGTTGGGGAAACCTTACAATCATGGCAGAATGTAAAAGGCACTTCTTACATGGTGGCAGCAAGACAGAATGAGAGAACCAAGCGAAAGGGGTTTCCCTTTATAAAACCATCAGATCTTGTGAGACTTATTCCCCACTGCAAGAACAGTATGGGGGAAACCGTCCCCATGATTCAATTGTCTCCCACCGAGTCCCTCCCACGACATGTGGGAATTATGGGAGCTACAATTTAAGATGAGATAGATTTGGGTGGGGACACAGTCAAACCATACCACTTATGGTAACCTCAAACCAAAGAACATGCAATGGATACACAAACAAAAAGAAACTAAATCATATCACCAGAGGAAAATCACCTTCACCAAAGGAAGACAGGGAGGAAAAAAGGAAGAGAAGATGAGAAAATCGAAAAGATATATTTTTTTAAATTTGAGAAAATTAAATTTAAAAAGTTAAAAAAAAATTTTAAATTAAAAGGGATATGGGAGTACTAAGAAAAAGATTCTAATGATAAATGGAATTTGTCTTGATACTTATATTTACACAAATTATTACCCCATGGCACTCTGTGATCTCTACAATTCCCTTAGGGGACTCTGATGACATGTTTGAGGTCAAATTTTATTTTTAAGATCTAGTTTTCAGTACCATGGTTTTCATTCAAATTAAGCATTGGACTACAACATTATAAAGTCTACGATTCTCCCCCAAATTTATCTATGCTCCTATCAATGTGTGACCTCAAATCATACCTTGACATTTTTGATAATTTATCATACTCTTAATTTACATACATGTTACTTGCATATTAAATACTTGTTACTCATAACTGTATTACTCATATATTCACTTGGAACTCTAATAATAAATGTACCTCACTGTGACTTATCTTTATATTTCACTGAATATTTTGTAACCATCCTAGGATACTTGACTTTAAAATTTGATTTTTACAAACTAAAATACTTATTCAAATGAATGTTTTTCTTTAAAAGTAATACCTTGGGAGCTTTATATTTATTCCATTGTTGCAATAATTCCAAGTATTTTCAAACTTCTGTTTTAAAATTTCCCACAAAACAGTGTTTTATTTTAAAAAACTTAATTGTTCTTCGTCCTTTGTTTTAAAATATTGAGAGGTGGAGAAATCTACATTTTTATAAAATAAAACCATATTTCATTTTTAAAAATGTAAAAGTTACAATGAGATTGTATTCTATTACTTTAATGTGTTTAAAATTTTAAAGAGGAGTATTATAGAATAAATACATTGCTTCCATAGATGAAATTTTGAAGAGAAAACTTTTAGAACAGTTTCTAGAATACTTTACTTAAAAGAGTCTCATATCATAATAGTTCAAGTGAAATAATGCATTTTGCTACAAGGAATCTAAAAGAGTCAGGCATTTTGCTGGGCTTACCACCTAGGTGATGGGTTGATAGGTGCAGCAAATTACCATGACACGTGTTGGCCTATGTAACAAACCTGCACATCTTGTACATGTACCTCAGAACTTCCAATTAAAAAGAAATACAAATTTAAAAAAAAAAAGGTAATGCATTTGTCCAGACTTGTCTGAGGAATTTGGGGTACTTACAATGAAATTTTCTCTAACACAAATCTATAATATTAAAATCTATAATTGTATCTATTATAAACAGGTTATAAAATAGAGATCTATATATGCACACATATATATAAAACACATGTAGATACACACATCTATACATCTCTCCAATTCTCCCACACTCATTCACACACCCACATACCTATACACATGCTTATGTATCAAATTGAACTGCAACTGGACAAATGTAAAATGTCTGTATTTTTCCCTTAAACATACCTATTGGTATTTTTCCCTCATAATTTTGTCTGGTTCATATTTTATGTAAATTTTCTTAGGATCAGAGAGATTAGGATTTGGAAACTTGGTTTCATTGTTAGCTATGCTGTCTTGTCCACATTATGTAAACTTTGAATCTTTAAATTGAAAATAGTATTTTCCTTATTTTAAGATTATAGAAGAGAACATGTGTGAATCGCCTAAGAGTGCTGACTATATAGCAGACCCTCAATACATTTCTTCTCTTTGTGCCCCATCACTTCTCTTTGACCCAGATCTAAGATGAACAGTATTTGTATGTTTCTTAATTTTTAAAATGTTTATAGATTGAGGGGGTACAAGTGCAGTTTAATTATGTGGATATATTGCATAGTGGTGAAACCTGGGCTTTTATTGTTCCCATCACCTGAATAGTGTACCTTGTACTCAATAAATAATTTTTATCCCTCACCCTTCTTTTACCCTCCCACCTCCTGGAGTCTCCAGTGTCTTTTGTTCTACTCTGTATGTCCATGTGACCCACGTTTAGCTCCCGCTTACAAGTAGGAGCATGCAGTATTTAACTTTGTTTTTTTGTGGGTTTTTTTTTTTTTTTTTTTGAGATGGAGTCTTTCTCTGTCGACCAGGCTGGAGTGCAGTGGTGCAATCTTGGCCCACTGCAATCTCCTCCTCCCGGGTTCAAGTGATTCTCCTGCCTCAGCCTTCAGAGTAGCTCAGATTACAGGTGCATGCCACCACACACGGCTAGTGTTTGTATTTGTAGTAGAGACGGGGTTTCACCATGTTGGCCAGGCTGGCCATGAACTCTTGACCTCAAGTGACCTGCTGCCTCAGCCTCCCAAAGTGCTGGTATTACAGGAGTGAGCCACCGCAGCTGACCCACTTTGTGTTTCTGACTTATTTCACTTATGATAATGGCCTCTAGTTACATCCACATTGCTGCAAAAGACATTTCATTTTTATGGCTAAGTAGTATTTCATGATATATACACACCACATTTTCATTTTGGTTTTAAATGTTATGTTAGATTATGGGGGTACATGTGCCTGTTAGTTACAAAAGTATATTCAATAATGCTAAGGTTTGGGGTGTGATTGAACCCATCACCCAGGAAGTGACCATAGTACCCAAAAGGTAGTTTTCCAACCCTTGCCCACTCCCTCCCTGTCCCCTCTTGCATTCTCCAATGTCTATTCTCAATTTTATGTCCATGTATACCCAATGTTTAACTCTCACTTATAAGTGAAAGCACATATTATTTAGCTTTCTATTCCTGCATTAATCTACTTTGGATAATGTCCAGCTGCATCCATGTTCCTACAAAGGACATTATTTCATTTTCTTTATCCAATCCACTATCAATGGGCATCTGTATACTACATTTTTTAATCCAATCACCTATCAGTGGACACTTTGGTTGGTTCTATATATTTGCTATTGTAAATAGTGCTGTGATAAACTTATAATTGCAGGTATCTTTCTGATATAATACTTTTGTTTCCTTTGGATAGATACCCAGTAATGGGATTGCTGGATCAAATAATAGTTCTATTCTTAGTTCTTTGAGAAATCTTCATACTGTTTTCTGTGAGGTCATAGTAAGTTTCAGTCCCACCAAGTGTATTAGTGTTCCCTTTTACCTGATTCCTCATCAACATGTTAATTTTTGACTTTTTAAATAGTAGTCATTCTGACTGATGTAAGATGGTATTTGATTGTGATTTTAATTTGCATTTCTTTGATTATTGATGTTGAACATGTTTTCATGTATTTGTTTTCTGTTTATTTTTCTTTTTAAAAATATTCATATCCTTTGTTCACTTTTTAATGGTTGTATTTTTTTGTTGACTTATTTGTAGATTCCAAATATATTGGTCTTTTGTCAGATGAATATAGTTTGTAAATATTTCCTTCCATTCTGTAGGTTGTCTGATTATAGTTTTTTTTTCCTGTTGTGCAAACGCTCTTTAGTTCAATTATATCTCATTTGTCCATTTCTAGTTTTGTTGCATTTGCTTTTAAAGTCTTAGTTATAAATTATTTGCCTATACCAATGCCCAGAAGAGTTTTTCCTATGTTTTCATCTAGATTTTTATAGTTTGAGGTCTTTCATTTTTTAATTTATCTTGAGTTAATTTTTGTATATGGTGATATATGGGTCTCATTTTATTCTTCTGCACATGACCATCCAGTTTTCCCAGCACCATTTATTGAATAAGGTGTCCTGGTTGTAGGTTATGTGGCTTTATTTCTGAGTCCTCTGTTCTGTGAGTCCTTGTGTCTGTTTTTATACCAGTACCATTCTGTTTGCTTACTATACCCCTGCAGTATAATTTGACATCGGGTAATATGATACATCCCACTTCAGTTTTTTCCCTCATAATTGCTTTGGCTTTTTAGGGTCTCTTTTGATGCCACATGAATTTTAGAATTTTTAAGTAAAAAAAAATTCTGTGAAAAATTACACTAATTTGATAGAAATCACACTGATTCGTAGATTGCTTTGGACAGTATGATCATTTTAATAATGTTGATTCTTGTGATCGACGCACATGGAATATTTTTATTTGTGTTGTCTATGATTTCTTTCTTCAGTTTTGTAGTTGTTCTTATAGAGATCTTTGACTTCCTTGCTTAGATGTATTCCTAGGTATTTTTAAAAATAGCTGTTGTAAATGGGATTGAGTTCTTGATTTGGTTCTCAGCTTCAATGTGATTGGTGTATAGAAATGTTACTGTTCTTTTAATGTTGATTTTGTATCCAAAAACTTCATTGAAGTCATTTATCAAGTCTGGAAGTATTTTGGAGAAGCCTTTAGGGTTTTCTAGGTATAAAATTGTATCATCAGTGAACAGAGATAATTTGACTTCCTCTTTTACAATTTGGATGCCTTTATTTCTTTCTCTTGCTTAATTACTTTGGCTAGGACTTCCAGAACTATGTTGAATAGGAGTGGTAAAAGTAGGTCTTGTCTCTTTCAGTTCTTAGGGAGAATGCTTTCCACTTTTATTCCTTCAGTATGATGTTGGCTGTGAGTCTGTCATATATGACTTCTATTATTTTGAGGTATTTTCCTCCAGTTTCTAATTCATTGGGGGTTTTATCATGAAGGGATGCTAGATTTTATTGAATGCCTTTTCTCCATCAATTGAGATGATCATATAGGTTTTGTCTCTCAATTCTGTTTATGTAGTGAATCAAATTTATTGATTTGCATGTGTTGAACCATTCTTGCATCCCTGGAATAAAACCTACTTGATCATAGAATATTATCTTTTTGATGAGTTGTTGGATTTGGTTTGCTAGTATTTTGTTGATAATTTTTGCATTTATGTTCATAGGGATATTGGCCTGTCATTTTCTCTGCTTGTATTTGGATAGGATTTTTCCTGTTACTGACAGTGGCTCTGTTTCTCAAAACATTACCTCCCTTCTTTTGGTGGTTATTTTGGGTAACTTTTACCCCTATAATGCCAAAAATTTTACTTGGCCTATGCCTGTTTTTTTATTTTATACAAAACTGTACAAAGGGAAGGAGAAATTCAAGTGATTGTATTTTATGAAAAGATTTATAAAATCTTTTAGGAAAAGAGTAATTGAAAGAAAGCTTTCTAATGGAGAATTGCTTAATGGTGAATGGGGTTTATTAGGAGATCAAAAAAACTAAAATTATCATTTTCTTGTGTCAGTGTGACCCTCACAAAAGCTGTAGCACAAATTTCCTCTATATAATCCAGTGGTTTAATAGATCCCTTCAGAACTTTTGTGACTCTACAAGCATAGAATAAATATAATTTATGGAGGGTCTAAAATTACTTCTGAAGCCAAAATAAACTCTGCATAGTAACATCAGCTGTAAACTTCCTCAGATCTGTAAAACCAAAGCTATGATAACTAATAGTAAATGATAATGATGGTGATGTACAAATCACGTACTGTAGATTGATGACCATGTTTTCTGATAATTGTCTGCTTGTCCCAACCCACAATCCCTCTTCATTAGTCTTTTTAACTCAGGAATAAGCTCTTCCATATCTACATAGTAAAGGCATGTCCCTGTTAATTTACATAATAAAAATATAAGTGCCTCATAAGTTTTTTCACTCTTACTTCCACTGGTGCCTTTATTCTACATAGGCTTGTTTTCCAATAAATTACATTTTTAAATTAATTTGTACATTTTCAAATTAAGTTGTATTTTTTTCTAGATATATTATTCACAAGTTAATAGCTTTTTGAGTTTTCACAAAAATTTTATCTCTAATGTTTTGTAACACTGTGTGGGGCCCTCATAGAAACACTTCTAAATCTGTGTGTGTATGGGGGGTATGTATCTAAAGAAACATAATTATTCATGTAGTAGAATCATGCTAGTAACAGAGCTGAACAAATTCTGCTGAATTAGACCACTCCCTCCTTAGTAAGTGTGTAATGTTTACTTTATGGATAAAATTAATCTCTATTTTAGATCTTCAATATAATCACTGATACAAGTAGGTACATTTCTTTGGAGAGCTAATCAAAAGTTGTTCTAAAGTCACAAGAATTACTATATATATAACATGAAATACAGAATAGAAGTTGGTTTGTAAAGTGGATGCTGAGCACTTGTTTGTGATTGACTACTGTATTTCACCCTCTTGTATAAAAACTCTTCAGGTAAGATTCATATTAGACCTGAACCCCAACAAAATTTCATATTTGGCATAAGTGGATGAAACTGAATTCATAGTCATTTATATTTCACATCTCTATGTTTGCACATAAACATATTTACATTCATGCTGCAATATTTATATTTATATATATATACATATTGCATCTTGGATTTCTCATTTTATGTTATGCTGAAGGTTTTATATTATGCGTTTTTTTTAAAAAAAAATAAGTATACTGTTGTATATTCTGTAACTGTTGGGTAAGTTATTTGGAATTTCTTATTTCTAATGATTATTCTTATTACTTTCTAGCATACTAAAATATATATGCTAAGGAAATGATGAATCAATATATGAATATTTTTAAAAAGTCATACATAGATTGCATTCATGAAAAGTTTATCTAATTTGCATTTTTGGTAGCAGTATATATTGGTATATCACAAAATATTTTCAAAGATTGAATATTGAAAAATTATTTACAAATTTTCTGAGAAAAACTAATATTTTAATTTGCAACTTTAAATTATTTCTAAATGTACCTATGTATTATATATTTTGTATGTAAATCACTTATAGTTCTTCATTTGAAAATATGTCCTATTTCATATCTCAGAATTAAAATAATCTCCTTTTGATATGAACTTTTTGTTTTATAAAGATACAAATTACTTTTTATATTATCTTCCAATTTTGTTACTATGATTGCATTGGTAGAATTTTTATTTTATGATGTAAATATACAATATAAAATTACATAGTGTTGTAACAATCATAAAGTATAATTTAAGTGTATAGATACATATTCATTTAAAAATCCTATATAAGATATTGGATTAAAAACTTAGAAAAGTTTAAAATAGTAAAAATATTTTAAAAGGATAAAAAGATGAATTATTTTAATGCTGTTTACCAATCAATATATGAATACTATTTGAGTCTTAGTACTCAAAAGGTTTTTTAATGACTTTTCAATAAGATCTACTCTAACCCTTTATTGAATATTAGTCTGCCATCCCCATCCCCACCTTCCCTTACTTTGTTTTATTTTTTTTTATTTCATGGCTCTTATATTTTAGCATACAATAATTTACTTTTTACATTTAATATATGTTATTCATATTCTATTCCTCATTAGAATGAAAGCTTCAGGACAACTACAATGTATTTATTTTGATATCTGTATTCCTAACACTTAGAGCCAGCATTGAAACATGTAGCTAAAAACTAACAAAAATTAATGAAACATTACTCTTTGATCATCTTAACCACATTCCAATAGGAGAAATTACTAAAAATATAAGAGTATTTGAATGACTTATGTATTGACTAGGACTACAAAATTCTGATATAAGTATAGCCACTCTTGTGAAATATCTTTTTTCCATTTCTTCACTTTCAGCCTCTATGTATTCTTAAAGCTAAAGTGAGTCTCTTATAAGTATCATATGGTTGGATATGGTTTTTCAAAATCAGTTCAGCCACTCTGTCTTTTGATTGTGGAACTTAATTTACTATCATTTAAAGTAAGTATTACTAGGTAAAGATTTATTATTGCCATTTTGTTCATTGTTTTATGATGGCTTTGTAGTTCTTCTGCTCCTTTCTTCCTCTCCTGCTGTCTTTTGTAATTTCTTTGTTACAATTTATATCCATTAACAAATTATTATAGCTATAGTCACTTTAAATTTTTTTGTTTTTTAACTTTTACACTAGAGTTAAAATTGATTACCCACCACCATAACAGTATTAGAGTATTCTGAATTTGGCTATATTCTTACCTTTATAATGAATACTATGCTTCTATATGTTTTTTATTGGTAGTTAATATCCTTTTGCTTCAAGTTGAAGAATTTCCTTTAACCTTTCTTTTAAGGCAGGTGTTATGGTAATAACTACCACAACTTTTGTTCATCTAAAAAAGTCTTTGACTCTCTCTCATTTCTGAAGAACAGCTTTGCCAGGTATAGTATTTTGGTTGGTAGTTTTTTTGGTTTTTTTTTCTTTTTCTTTTAGCACTTTTAATATAACATCTCATTCTTCCTGGCCCATAAAGTTTCTGCTGAGAAATCCAAACATCTCATGGGGTTCCATTATCTGTAATGAATCACTTTTCCATTGCTGCTTTCAAAATTCTCTTTCACTTTTGAAAATTTGCTTACAGTATGTCTTGGTGAAGGTTTCCTTTGTTACACGTCTATGTGAAAACCTGTTTGATCTATTTGTAGTTCTTCAGGCTTCATGGGTCTTGATACTCATTTCCCTCTCCATGTTCGGAAAGTTTAGTGTCACTATTTCATTAAATAAGCTTTTCTTCCCTTTTTCTTTCTCTGCTCCTTTTGGTATACCCAAAATGCCCTTGTTGATCTCCTTCATAACATCTAATAAGTCCTATCATTTTTTTCACTCTTTTAAAATCTTTTTAATTTTGTTTCTGTGACTGAGTAATTTCAAATGATCTGTGTTTGCGCTCACTCATTATTTCTTCTGCTTGTTCAAGTCTTCTGTTGAAACTCTCTATGAAAATTTATAGTTCCATCATTGTGTACTTTGGCTCCAGAATTTTCTTTAAAATTATTTTGGGCAGGTGTGGTGGCTCACAGCTGTAATCATAGCACATAGCACAGGAGGTCAATGTGGGTAGATCACTTGAGGTCAAGAGTTCAAGGCCAGCCTGGCCAAGATGGCAAAACTATGTTGTGTTTACTAAAAATACAAAATTAGCCAGGCATGGTGGTGGGCTACTATAATCCCAGCTACTCAGGATACTGAGGCAGGAGAATCACTTGAACCTGAGTGGTAAATGTTGCAGTGAGCCAAGACCACACCACTTCACTTCAGCCTGGGCAGAAGAGCGAAACTCCATCTCAAAAAAAAAAAAAATAATAATAATAATAATAATAATAAAATTTTTATGGTTTCTCTGTTGAACTTTTCATCTTTTGCATGTATCATTTTCCTCATTTAATTTCATGGTTTCTGTATGTTCTCTTACAGATTCCTGAGCTTTGGGATGACTAACGTGAATTCTTTTTTAGGCATTTAAAAAATCTATATTTTTAGAGTCAGTGATTTTGCTTCATTTTATTTTTGTGTGTGTGTGGTAGTGTTTTTCTGATTATTCATCATATTTGTGGTCTTGTGTTGTTGTCTGGAGGACTGAGCCATATTTCATCTGTGTGACCACCAGTCCCCAATCCTAAGGGCCCAACCTAGAAAGTTTTGCTTAATTTTGTCTCAAGCCTAAATTTTCTTGACAGTGGCTAACAGACTCAACTATGGGAATCATCAATTAGATATTCTTGTTCAAAACTCTTTTTTTTTTCTTAGCAAGGAGAGGTAAATATGCTCAACTATGATAATGAACTTACTGTCAAGAAAATAAGTTACAGTTAATTTCTTAATAATATTGTGTCACACAAAGTTTTCAATAAATCACTCTGCTCCTGATAATGCACCTATACCTTTGTGTTTAGTTGAGTATGATGAACAAAAGTACAAAGGAATTCAAACTAGAGATCCAGTAAGAACCAGAGTCTTATCCTACAAAAACTATGTGTAAGAATAGACAATGTAGAATAAAGGGAATAATAAGAAATAGGTTTATAACTAGCAATGTTTTCAATGTATAAAGAACCAAAAATTCACTATATTAAAAATAAAAGCATGCTGTTAAATGACATTGTGATTTAGACATTGCAGTGTCATTTTTGTAGGTTTTCATAACAAGAATCTTGAAGAATCTTGCCTTGCATTTGAGAAATCATTTACCCCTTCATTTAAAATTCACATACCAATAACATAGAGACATAGGCAGATATAGAGTTAGGTAATTATAATTAATATTGTATAAATTCCAGTAACATTAAAGATATGTAGGCAGTCCTGTCAGAAACCAGCAAAAGGAGTAATGTGTGTTTTATTGTCATTTTGTCTAATGAATGAATTTTATTTTATTATTCATTCAATACAATGATTTTAAATGCTTACGAAATGTAGAGTACTGTGTTAGACATTGTGGAGAATACAAAAATGAATAATATTCAATACAAATGGTGTAACCAGGGGCTCATTCTAATGGATATTTAAGCCATCTAAAATAGATTGTTAAGTAACGTAATAGAGATACTATAATCAATATAATAAGTGTTTTGGTAAAATGTAAAGAAAGGTGTGATTTGAATAAGAACTTAAAATATGTAGACAATTTTAAGTAATGTTGTGTGGTTCAAGTGTGAGAAGAAGGTGTCATGGTGAAATAATGACTGCATTGATGTATGCTTAATCAATTAGGACAATCATCTCTCTCACTATTTGAGCTGGTATTAAGCAGAAGAGGCCTTGTATTTCGACATATTTAGTGTATCTAACAGGTGCTAGTCCAGTGGATCCTAGATGTCTTTGGTGGGAATATATTGCCTTTGCAAAGAGGACTTTTTAGGAAGATGTTTGTGTCTAAGTATCCAGGGGACAAGGCAAGGGACTGATGGCAATGAACAATGGGAAGAACAGCAAGGCATCTGTTTCCCCACTCTAATTTCTGAGCTCTACCTTTATAGCACAAGCTGACAAGACAGTTTTCATTATGAAATTTAGCAGAATTTTGGAGGTCAGCACTGTAGATACTGGAATGACAATCTGACAGAGAGGGAGAAATGTCTGCTTACTTATGCACAGAAATTGGAATGGTTTAAGACTGTGAGGGTTCAAGGACTTCAAAAGTGGTGCACAGATGAACAGACACATTAGCAATGGATGTGATATGCAATGGAACAGGCAGCATCCCAATGGGCTTGGTATTCTTGCTTTCCTGGGAAGGTTGGAATTGAAATTGGAATTGATGGTGTACATCTGTGAAACCTCCTCTGGATGTCCTCAGAATATTACAGAAGAGAACTGGTGGTTTTCTGGATGCCTTGGTCAGATAGAGTCAATGAGCCAGGGAATTGTTCTCATTAATATCCAAAGACCCAGCGAGGCTTGGGAAAATTTAGGGTTGCTGTATTATTTATAGGAAAAGAACAAAGTGCTTACATCATGTTTACTGAAAATCTATTTATTCAATTTACACCAGTCACAAAGATGTAAATTCCAGGTCCTCTTTTCCTGTTAATTTCAAGGTACATATCCAGCAGAAATGGAGTCTGTTTTTCTGTTCTTAACCCTTTCGGTGCTGAATGGGCTACCTGAACAATGTTAACATCTTTCAGGTGAACATAATATGCATAAAAGATGTAGCGGGAATTCTACAGAAATCTGGCTTCTTGAACTTATTTCTACCTAGATTTAGGGCAAGTACTCCAGCTGCTGAGTTGTTAATAAAACTTCGTCTCTTTTACTGCTTTCTTTAGCTGTAACCAGGATAGGTATATCACAATCACTCAGGTCTTATTTATATGGCCATAAAGAAGGAAAGGAATTAAGAAAGTGGCCCAGATCTGGAAAGGTCAAAGATCAACTCTGTAACAGCATTTATACCTGATTTCTATTTTGAACTTGCATTCACATAGTGGGTTTCTTTGAGTAAAACTGCTGGATATAACTTCTTTCCTACCACCAGCAAATATTCCTGAGTTTAGAGATGAGACAAAGAAAATGATATTAAATTCTCTCTTTATTTTGATAAGGTACAACAATGTATCACTGTGTATCCTGCCATTATGTTTTACTTTTCATACTGCCTAAAGTCTGTGTGAACAATAGGAACACGTTTTATCTCAAAGACAAAGGAATTTTTTTTAGACAGCCAAGAATCCCCAACTGTGCAGGAATAAAAATGGCACAAAGAGAAAATATGCTTGGTAAATTAAGCAACTAGATCCTTCTATTTAGCATTTATAAAATGTCTTCCCTGCATTAGAAAAACATTGACAGGTCATTAATCTCTCACTTGAGAGTCTCTTTTGAGGCTCTCAAGTGAGAGATTAATGGATCTCTCACTTCATGATCCATAGGAACTTCTCCTCATAGGAACAAAACCTTAATGATCCATTAAAGGTTCAACATTTAATTAGGAGGTTTCCAGCTGAAAGGCCTTTGGCATCTTCCACCATGAGTTTGAAGTGAAGTGTTGAAAATAAAGAGCAATGTGCTTGTAAAGCACAGATTCATGGGTAGGATTGCTACACCTGGAGTACTCACAAGTGCTTTTCTTCATCAATTCTTCCTTTTCCACTCTCAACTTGTATCTGAAATTTAGCTAATACTAGGTAAATGAGAAAAATGCTGTCATACTTATGAGTCAGTATGGGAGCTCTTTCAGATGAAAGTCACTGAGGCAAAGTTATAACCACTAGAAGCAAGGAGGGAGTATATATCTTATAGCAATAATGTCCTGGTTGTCCTACACTGATTAAGAGCATGGACTTTTGAGTCAGACCTGTAGTAGAATACCTGTTCCCACTCCTACTTGCTGTGCAACAATGGGCAAGATACTAATACTCTAAAATAGAGATCATAACAGTACTTACCTTTTAAGGGTGTTCTGTGATAATATATATGAAGTACTTAGCACATTGCCTAGAACAAAGTAAGTACCCAAATCCTCTTATTATTATTACTATTGTTAATATAAATGTTATTACAAGAATAATTGTCATTATAAAGCATTCATAGTAATAATAGTAGTAGCTGAGCTAGCTAAAAGGAAAAGTGGTAGAGGGCATCACTCAGTTTTTCCTGTTGGCATTTTACCTCAACTATGAAATATATGTACCTCTTTCTTGTACCCAGCGCTTTCTCAATTTGATTATATTAAAAAAGAAAAAAGACTAGATATAATTCATCACTATATTTTAAATAAAACTCATTCAAACTATTGCATTATCACTCTATTGGTAATTATTTAAAAGTATCTATCTGGAATTATCAAATGGGAGGCTTTGTCTCTTATTCTAGGAATTTGGGCAACATTGCAGGCAGAAAAACAAATATTGCCTTATACTTGAATTCACACTACTCCTAGGATTATTCCCGAAGAGCCTGACACAATGGCTTTGCTATAGTAAACAAAACATATTTGTGTAAATCTGTCACAATTATTTTGGGTTGACAGAAAGAAGGACACTGGTGATGAAGGAGTGTCGGGTACAGGCAGGCAATTTTCTTCATCTTGGTTCATTTCATTGTTGGTTGTTCTTTCTAGCGTTACAGTCTCAGGTCCTCCTGCCCTAAACATTCTGACACAGTGAGAGGGAGGAGGGCAGCTGCCCCAGGAAGTTCAGGTGGTGAGTTTGGGAATGCTATGGTTTGAATGTTATTGTCACCTCAAAAATGCATGTTGAAATTTAATGCCCAGTGCAGTAGTATTGAGGGAGATGGCCTTTGGGAAGGAATTGAGTCATGAGGCCTCTGGCTTCATGAATGAAATTAGGCGCCATTATGTAAAGGCTTGAGGAGAGAGAGGGTTTACCCCTTTTTGTCTCTCTGTCTTCTGCCATGTGAGGAGAGAGTAGTCCTCCCCTCTGGAAGACCTAGCTTCAGGGCATCATCTTGGAAGCAGAGGCTAGACCTTCATCAGACAACTGAACCTGCCAGTGTCTTGATCTTGGACTTTCTAGGCTCCAGAACTGTCAGAAATGCAGTTCTTTTCTTTATAAATTACCCAATCAGATTTCCTGTTATAGCAGCACAAAACAGATGAAGATAGGGAGAGAAAAATCTACAGGGTACAGAAAAAGTAACTGCATCCTTGGGGTCTAGGCCGAGAGTCATAAAGTCAAAAGCCTACAGAAGCTGGGCAGTTAACTTATATAGAATCAAGTATAAGCTCCATGGGTATGCTGGGGACACTGGAGAACTAAAGGGTTCCCATAGAAGGAGACTTGGTAGGAATGTGATTCGTTCCTAGAAATTCTATGTTACTCCCAGTAAAAGTAAAAATTTGAACATTTTGTGTTTTAAAAAAAATCTCTACATTTAAAATGTAGGCAATAAATTAAACTTCTAAAATTACTGCAGGCCAAAAAACAAAACAAAACAAAAAAATATGTTGGCAACTGAGTTCCTTGAGCTTCTGCTTTGTAATTTCTAGGTCTTAAATTTTAGGGCAAGGGTAGCCCAAATGTTTTATATTAAGCGTTAAAGTATACATTCTCCTGAACTCATGTGATTAAGTTGATAAAAACAGTATAGAGCATGAAGGAAAACTCTAAGTTTGTTGTTAATTATAGACATAAGGTATATAAGATGACTCAGAAAACTAGAGACCAACATTTGTTTGGCTGAATAAAACTGACACTATTTACTGGGACTATTTTCTTATAAGGAAATACTCCAGCCTACCATTATAGAATTCCATTTTTGGTCTTATGCAGTGTGAAACAACTGTTTTTTGTAATGTCTTTTCACCACTGTAATAATGTAGTTTGTATATTGATAGAAGTTTAATGTTTGAGGGTAGAGCAAGATGGTAGATGGTGAAAGAAAAGGCTCCACTGATCATCCTTTCCAGCCTGTGGAACACCAAACTTTAACAAGATTAACAAAATAGCATGTCTATAAGAACCAAAAATCAAGTGAGCAATCACAGTACTTGGTTTTAACTTCACATAACTGAAAGAGGCACTGAAAAGGGTAGGTGAGATAGTTTTAAATCACTGATGGCATCCCTTTCTCCTCCCTCAGCAGTGGCTATGTGGTGCGGAGAGAACAATCTGTGTACTTGGGCAAGGGAGAGCATAGTGAATCGGGGGCATTGCATTGAACTCAGTACTGCCCTGTCACAGTAGAAAACAAAACCATGCTGAGCTCAGCCAGTGCTCACCCACAGAAGGAGCATTTGGAACAGACCTAGTCAGAGAAGTGCCCATCCCAGTGGTTAGAACTTGAGCTCTGGCAAGCCTTGCCACCGTGGGCTAAAGTGCTCTAAGGTTCTAAATGAATTTCAAAGGTAGTCTAGGACACAAGGAATACAATCGCTAGGCAAGTCCTGATGGTTCACTGGGATTAGAGCCAGTGGAATGGGGCAGAGCATGACCTAGTAAGACACCAGACAGGTCAGGTGGGGGAGTGTTTGTGCCGCCTCTACCCCAACCCATGGCAGTGCGGCTCACAGCAACAAAAGTGACATCTTTCAACTTGAGGAAAAGGAGAGAGAAAAGAGGACTTTGTCGCATCTTCATACTAGCCCAGGCACAGTAAGATAGAGTACTGGGTAGAGTCATGAGAACCCCAATTCAGGCCATAGTTTCTAGATGACATTTCTAGCACACCCTGGGCCAGAAGGAAACATGCTGCCTTTAAGGGAAGGACCCAGTCTTGGCAAGATTAATCACCTGCTGACTAAAATGCTCTTGGGCCCTGAAGAACCAGCAGTGATACCTAGATTGTATGTAATGCGCCTTGGGTGAGTCTCTGAGATGTGCTGGCTTTAGATACCAGCTCAGCTGCAGTGAACTAGAGGACCAAGTGGGCTCTTCAGATCCCTGAGTCCAGGCCTAGGTTCTTACACAGCATGTCTGGACCTGCCCTGGGCCAGAGGGGAGCCCACTGTCCTGAAAGGAGAGTCCCAGCCCTGGCAGCATTCACCACAAGTTGACTGAAGATAACTTGGGCCTTAAGTGAACATTGGTGGTGGCCTGGCAGAACTCCTGTGTGCTGGCGGCGGTGGTGGTGATCATGGGGAAAGGCTCCTCCACCTGTGGAAAGGGGACAGGGAAGTAAGAAAAACTTTGTCTTATGGTTTGAATGCCAGCTTGGCCACAGTAGAATAGGATGCCAGGTAGATTTCTAAGGTGTTTGACTCCAATCCCTATCTCCAAGATAGTACCTTGGGACCTGCCCAGGGAATGGAGAAACTTACCATTTTCAAGGGAAGGACACAAACCTGACTAGCTTTGCCACCTGCTGATTGTGGAGCCCTAGGCCCTACATACAGGGTAGTCAGGTAGTGGTTACAGCAGGCCTTGGATGAGACTCAGTGCTGTGCTGGCATCAGGTCTGACCCAGGGCATTTCTAGTGGTGGTAGCCACAGGAGTGCTTCTGTCACTGTACCCCCAGCCCCAGGCAGCTCAGGACATAGAGAGAAACTCCGTTTGTTTGGGAGAAAGTAAGGGAAAAGAACAAGAGTATCTGCCTGGTAATTGAGATAATTCTTCTGGATTTTATATGAGACCTCCAAGGTGGTACATCAACAAATCTGTGAGAACCACAGTAATACTGGGATTGGGGCCCTTGAATTCCTGGAAATCCTTCCCAAGAAGAATGGGCATAAACAAGGTCAGATTATGAAGACCACAATAAATTCCTAACTCTTCAATGCCCGAACAATGACAAATATCTACAAGTATCAAGACCAGCAGAAAAGCATGGCCTCACCAAATAAACTATAATAAAGTACCAAGGCCAATCCTGGAGAAATAGAGATATGTGACCTGTCAGACAGAATTCCAAATTGCTGTTTTGAGGAAATTCAAAGAAATTCAAGATAACATAGACAAGGAATTTAGAATTCTATTGGATAAATTTAACAAATATTTAATGAAAAAGAAGCAGAAGCTGTAGAGTTGAAAAATGAAAGTGATATGCTGGAGAATGCATGAGTTTCCTAAGAACAGAATTAATGAATCAGAGAAAATAATTTGTGAGCTTGAAGACAGGCTATTTGAAAATACACATTTGGAGGAGATAGAAAGGAATAATAAACAATTAAGTGCACCTACAGGACCTAGAAAATAGCACTGAAAGGTCAAGTCTAAGAGTTATTGGTTTTAAAGAGGAGGTAGAGAAAGATAGAGTGGTAAAAAGTTTATTCAAAGGGATAATCACAGAGAACTTCCCAAACCTAGAAAAAGATATCAACTCCAAGTACAAGAAGGTTATAGACCACCAAGTAGATTTAACCCAAAGAAGACTACCTCAAGCCATTTAATAATCAGACTCCCAAATAACAGTAAAGAAAGGGTTCTAAAAGCAAGTGAAAAGAAAAAATAACATACGAAGAGGCTTCAATATGTCTGGCAGCAGATTTTTCAGTGGAAACATTACAGGCCAAGAGAGAGTGGCCTGACGTATTGAAGGTGCTGAAGGAGAAAAACAGAAACAAAACTTTTACCCTTGACTAGTATATCTGGACCAAATATCCTTCAAACATGAAGGAAAAATGCTTTCCTACACAAACAAAAGCTGAAGTATTTCATTAATACCAGACCTGTCTTACAAGAAATGTTAAAGAGAGTTCTTCAATCTGAAAGAACAGAATGTTAATGAGCAATAAGAAGTCATCTGAAGGTACAAAATTCACTGGTAAGAGTAAGCACACAGGAAAACACAGAATATTATAACACTGTAATTGAGGTATCTGAACTACTCTTATGTGGAAATACTGAATAATTAACCAATAACTACAACAACTTTTCAGGACACAGAGTATGATAAGAAATAAAGAGAAACAACAAAAAGTTAGAAAGTAGTCTGGGGGATGAAGTTAAGGTGTAAAGTTTTACACTTGATCTTAGCCAAACGGCCAAGAAGCAGTGGGGTGTAGAGTTTTTGTTAGTGCTCTTTTTACTTGTTTGTTAATTTGTTTATACAATCAGTATTAAATTTTCATCAGCTTAAAATAATGAGTTATAACATTTGCAAGCCTCATGGTGACCTCTAATCAAAAAACATACAACAGATACACAAAAAATAAAAAGAAATTAAATCATACCACCAGAGCATATAACCTTTGCTAAAAGGAAGACAAGAAGAAAGTGAAGAGAAGGAAACTGCCAGAAAAAAAAGTGGCAGGAGGAAGTTCTCACTTGCCAATAATAACATTGAATGTAAACGGCCTAAACTCTCCAATAAAAAGACAATTAAAAAAGATGATAAAAATAGTGGCTGAATGGATTAAAATAAGACCCAATAATCTGTTGCCTATAAGAAACACACTTCACCTACAAAGATACATACAGACTGAAAATAAAGGGATGGAAAAAGGTATTCCATGCTGATGGACACAAGAGAAGGAGTAGTTATATCAGACAAAATAGATTTCAAGACAAAAACTCTAGGAAGAGAAAAAGGAGGTCATTATATAATGACAAAGAGGTCAGTTCAGCAAGTGAATATGATAGGTGTAAATATATGTGCATCCAACATTGAGCATCTATATATATAAAGCAAATATTGTTACAGGTAAAGAGACAAATAGACGTCAAAACAATAATACTGGGATACTTCAACAATACATTTTCAGCATTGGACAAACCTTCCAGACAGAAAGTCAACAAAAATTGGGCTTAATCTGCACTGTAAAATCAATGTGCCTAATAGGTATTTACAGAACATGTCATACAATGGCTGAAGAATACACATTCTTTGCCTCAGCACATGTATTATTCTCAAGGATAGACCATATGTTGGGTCAAAAAACAAGTCTTAAAACACTCAAAAATTGAAATAATATCAAGCATCTTCTCTGACCACAAGAAAATAAAGCCTAGAAATCAATGTAACAAAAGAAATTTTGTAAACTATACAAATACATAGAAATTAAGCATTATGCTCCTGAATGTCCAGTGAGCCAATTTTTCAAGAAATTTTTCATTTTATTCGATTTTAAGAAAATTGAAAAATTTTTGAAAACAAATGATACTGGAAAAAACATGCTAAACACTACAGGATACATGAGAGCAGTACTTGCCGGGAAATCTATAGTTATGAGCAACTACATATAAAAAAGAAAAGCTTCAAATAAGCAACCTAATGACGCATCTTAAAGAACTATAAAAAAGCAAGAGCAAACCAATCTTAAAATTAGTAGAAGAAACAAAAAACAGAGCACAAATAAATGAAATTGAAATGAAAAACAATACAAAATATAAATGAAACAAAAAGTTGGTGTTTTCAAAAGATAAACAAAATTAAGAAACCTTTAGCCAGACTAAGGAAAAAAGAAAACCCAAATAAATCAGAGATGAAAAAGAAGACATTGCATCTGATACTACAGAAATTCAAAGAATCATTAGTAGCTACTATGAGCAACTTGATGCCAATAAATTGAAAAATCTTGAGGAAATGGACAAATTCCAACACATACAACCTACCAAGTTTGAGCCATGAAGAAATTCAAAAGGTGAACAGAATGATAAGAAGTGATGAGATTGAAGCCATAATAAAATGTCTGTTAATACAGAAGAGCTCAGACCTGAAAACTTCGCTGCTGAATTCTACCAAATATTTTAAGAAGAATTAACACCAATCCCACTCAAACTATCTGGAATAAACAGAGCAGGAGGGAATACTTCCAAATGTGTTTTACAAGACCAGTATTACCCTGATACAAAAACCAGACAAACACACACCAAAAAGAAAAAAAAAAACTATAGGCCAATATCCCCGATGAATATTGTTGCAAAAATCCTCAACAAAATATGAGCAAACTGAATTCAACAATATGTTAAAAATATAATTTATCATGACCAAGTGGGATTTATTTCTGGAATGCAAGAATCGTTGAACATATGCAAATCAATCAATGTAATATATCAACAGAAAGACAAAAACGACATGGTCATTTCAACTGATGCTGAAAAAGCATTTGATAAAACTCAACATCCCTTCATGATAAAAACTCTCAAAAAATGTGATATAGAAAGAAGAAATACAACACGATGAAAGCCACATACCACAGACCCACAGCTACCATTATACTGAATGGGGAAAAACTGAAAGCCTTTCCTCTAAGATCTGGAAATGACAAGTATGTTCCCTGTTACTGTTATTCAACATAATACTTGAAGTCCTAGCTAGAGCAACCAGACAAGAGAAAGAAAGAAATTGCATCCAAATTGGAAAACAGGAAATCAAACTATCCTTGTTAGCAGATGATACAATCTTATATTTGGAAAAACCTAGATTCCACCAAAAAAACTGCTAGAATTGATAAACAGATTCAGTAAATTTGCAGAATACAAAATCAACATACAAAACTCAGTAGCATTTGTATATGCCAACAGCAAACAATCTGAAAAAGAAAGTAATTCCATTTATAGTAGCCACACATAAAATTAAATACCTAGGAATTAACCAAAACAAGAAAGATCTCTACAATGAAAACCATAAAATTGATGCAAGAAATTGAGAAGCACACAAAAAAAGTGGAAAGATATTCCATGTTTGTGGATTGGAAGAGTCAATATTGTTACAATATTCATACTACCCAAAGCAGTCTACAGATTCAACTCAACACAACCCCTATCAAAATACCAATGATGTGCTTCACAGAAATAGAAAAAACTATCCTAAATTTTATATGGAACCGCAAAAGACCAAGAATAGCTAAAGCAATCCTGAGAAAAAGAACAAAACTGGAGTTATCACTTTACCTGACTTGAAATTGTACTGAAGATATATAGTAAATACAGCAATTATGGTACTAGCATAAAGACAGATGCATAGACCAATGGAACATAATTAGAATCCAGAAATAAATTCATACATCTACAATGAACTCATCGTCAACAAAGGTGCAAAGAACATTCATTGGGAAAAAACATACTTTAATAAATGGTGCTGGGAAAACTGGATCTTCATATGCAGAAGAAACTAGGCCCGTATCTCTAACCATATAGAAAATCAAATCAAAATCAATTGTAGACTTAAATCTAAGACCTCAAAGTATGAAACTACAGAAAGAAAATATTGGAGAAAGTCTCCAGAACATTGGACTTAGCAAAAATTTCTTTAGTAATACCTCCAAAGTACTGGCAACCAAAGCACAAATGAACAAATTGGATCATGTCGAGTAAGAAATCTTCTAGACATCAAAAGAAACAGTCGAGAAAGTGAAGAGACAACCCACAGAATGGAAGAACATATTTGCAAACTATCCACATGACAAGGGATTAATAACCAGAATATAGAAGGAGTTCAAACGACTCTATAGAAAAAAATCAAGTGATTCGATTTAAAAATGGGCCAAAGATTTGCAGAGACATTTCTCAAAATAAGACATATGAATGGTGAACAGGCATGTGAAAAGATGCTCAACATCATCAGAGAAATGCAAAACAAAACTACAATGATATATCATCTCACTTCAGTTGAAATGGATTTTATCCAAAAGACAGGCATAACAAATGCTAGAGACGATGTGGGGATAACTTCCACCATTGGTGGAAGTGTAAAGTAGTGCAATGACTATGAAAAAATGTGGAAGTTCCTCAAAAAACTAAAAATAGAGCTACCGCATGACCCAGCAGTCCCACTGCTAGGCATATACCCAAAATAAAGGAATTGAGGAAATTGAAGACATGTCTGCACTCCCATGTTTGTCGCAACACCATTCACAACAGCCAGGATTTGGAAGCAACCTAAATGTCCATCAACAGACAAATGGATAAGGAAAATGCATTGCATATACACAATGGCATAGTATTCAACCATTAACAAGAATGAGATGCTGTCATTTGCAACAACATGGATGGAGCTGGAGGTCATTATGTTCAGTGAAATAAAGCAGGGCATAGAAACAAAAACTTTGCTTGTTCTCACTTATTTGTGGGACCTTGAAATTAAAACATTTGAACTCATGGATAATAGAAGAATGGTTATCAGAGACCGGAAAAGAGAGTGGGGTTGTAGGGGGTGAAGTGAGGATAGTTAATGGGTCCAAAAAATGGTAGAAAGAATGGATAAGACCTAGTATTTGATAGTGCAACAGGGTGACTATAGTCAATAATAATTTAATTATACATTTAAAAATAAGTAAAAGTATAGTTGGATTATTTGTAACACAAAGGATATTGTGTCATTGAATATTGAAAATATTGAAAGGATGTGAACCCTATTTTCCATGATGTGGTTATTATACATTGCATGCCTGTATCAAAGTATCTCCTGTACCTCTAAATATATATACCTACTATATGCCCACAAAAATTAAAAATTAAAAATTTAAAGTTTATAAAATGTAAATATTTCTATAACAATATTTTGTCTGATTTGTTTCTTAAATCAGAGTTCAATGCTGCTTCTGTATAGATCTGATGTTGATTTTTATAATTTAATATTTTTAAATGGATTGAAATCAGACTATTAAATATATTTTTGTTATTTATCATAATAATGTTTAAAATTACAAAAACTAAGCTTTTAGGTTTCATTTGGATAATACTGATAATTTGGTAAATCATTTTGTTAAATTACATATATTTTAAAATAAGCATATAAATTTTTAAATGAATTAAATATTTAAATGAAATATTTAAATATTTATAATTGGCATTATCTATGGGATTTGTAATAATTAGAATATTGAATAATCTGATTAATTGAAATGAATTTTTCTTTCAATTTGACTTTAAGATCTGGGGTACATGTGCTGAACATGTAGGCTTGTTACATAGATATACGTGTCCCATGGGGGGTTGCTGCACCAATCAACCCATCGTCTAGGTTTTAAGCCCCACATACATTAGGTATTTATCCTAATGCTCTCCCTCCCCTTTCCCACCACCCCCTGACAGGCTCTGGTGTGTGATGTTCACCTCTCTGTGTCCATGTGTTCTCATTGCTCAACTCCCACTTATGAGTGTTTGGTTTTCTGTTGCTGTGTTAGCTTGCTGAGGATGATGGTTTCCAGCTTCATCCATGTCCCTGAAAAGGACGTGAACTCTTTCCTTTTTTATGACTGCATGATATATACATATACATGATGTATATGTACCACATTTTCTTTATCCAGTATTTCATTGATGGACATTTGGGTTAGTTCCAAGTATTTGCTATTGTGAATAGTGCTGCAATAAACATAACGTGTGCAGGTCTCTTCATAGTAGAATGATTTATAATCCTTTGGGTATATACCCAGTAATGGGATTGCTGGATCAAATGGTGTTTTTGGTTCTAGATCCTTGAGGAATTGCCATACTGTCTTCCACAATACTTGAACTAATTTACACTCTAACTTTCAATATTCTAACTTTTAGGTGAAGAAAGCCCTACTCCTTTAGTTTTAGAAAAGAGGAACAATGTAAAGAAATATTTTAGAATGTGTTACTGGTTATCTGTTGGCTGCTTTGATAATTAAAATTAGAGATATTTGTGAAAATAAGTTGAAATATGTTTGATCAACTTGTCTTATGTGAGCTTTATCAGTTCCAGCAATCCATAGTAAACCTTTAATGTAATCAAGAGTTTCATTATATATTTATTATTGTATCAAAAAAGTGACACCTGTGCTCCCACAGTAAGTCAAATGAGAAATCTTACCTTTATGTAACATATAAATTATTTTAAGCAAAATTCTCTTTGATATGGTTTGGTTCTGTGTCTCCACCCAAATCTCATCTTGTAGCTCCCATAATTCCCACGTGTCGTGTTGTGGGAGGGACCCGGTGGGAGATGATTGAATCATGGGGGTGAGTCTTTCTCATGCTGTTCTTGTAATAGTGAATGGGTCTCATGAGATCTGATGGTTTTTAAAACAGGAGTTTCTCTGCACAAGCTCTCTTTGCTTGCTGCCATCCACATAAGATGTGACTTGCTCCTCCTCGCCTTCTGCCATTATCGTGAGGCTGCCCAGCCATGTGGAACTGTAAGTCCATTAAACCTCTTTTTCTTCCCGGTCTCAGGTATATCTTTATCAGCAGTGTGAAAATGAACTAATACAATCTTAAATTAGGATAATTCCTAGTGGATCTTGAAATAAGTTTAAATCTTTTAGGTAGGGTATTCTAGTGCCACTGTGGCAGGTTAACACAAAGTTAGTGAGTTAAAAAAAATGCAGACTTATTATCTTACCGTTCTAGAGGCCAAAAGTTAATCCAGGTCTCAATGAGTTAAAATTAAGGAATAGAGAGAGCTACGTTCCTTTCTGGAGGCTCCAGGGAAGAATCCATTTTCCTGAATTTGGGAGCTTTGTGAAGGGTGCCCTCATTCTTTGACTGATGGCCCCTTCTATCTTCAAAATCAGCAATGTCTGGTTGAGTCTTTTATTGCATCACACATTGATTCTTCTGACTAAACTTTTTCCATTCAAAGACCCTTGTGATTACATTGGGCCCACCAGGTTATCTAAGATAACCTTTTTTATTTTAAGGCAAGTTGATGAGCAACCTTATTTTCATCTGGAACCTTAACTCCTCTTGCCATGTAACAAAACATATTCACAGATTCTGGGGACTGGGAGTGTACATCCTTGGGGTGGCCATTATTTTTCCTGCCATGGTGAATTTTAATTGTTACTCAATATAAAATCAGGGATTGTAAACTTGTGGCTCATGGGTTTTATGTTAAAAACACAGTCTTGGTAAAATATTCTAAATATCTAGATTCTACAGAAAAACAAAATTGGGCATCTATGACTTCACAACAACTGGGTAAATTGCATTAGTATTTCCTCAAATTAAATGGGTCATGTGTCCTTTGTTTTATCAGTGTCTTCATTGCCCACAGTTGTATCTCTAAATCTGAGACAGTTTTCTCCCTGTCATTTGGTCCATTTTTTTAAATATATGTATTACTTAATAGGTCTCTGTCAGCATTTAACATCCTATGTTAAATAAATGAGTAAATGTCCACTATGTCCATTTGCAGTAAATATACACTTTACTTACAACAATAGAATGAACAAAGCAATACATTATATTTCTATTTCTTTGAATTAGATTCCTATATCCCATTTAACCTAGTGGTAGAAAACAGTGTCGTGTGTTATGGTGGCCAAATTCCCAGAGGAGTACTATTTGCTGAGCTGTAGCCTGGGTGAAAGTAATTATAATACATATATTCCATTAAGGATCCTTATGAAGATTATCTAAGTCCTGTAAATCAATAAGAGAAAGAAAAACTTCCTAACCAAAACTTGGGCGACATCTTCAACAGACACTTAAAAAGCTATTCTAATGACCAATAAACCTAACAAAAGATGCTCAATATTGTTATTCAAGAAGTAAATGAAATTGAGACCTTTGTGAGATACCACTACATACCTACAAAAGTGGAAAAAATTGAAGAGACTGTGACAGTATCATGTTTTAGTGAAGACATGAGACAACTGGAGCTATGCTGCTGATAGTAATATAAATTGATACAACAACTTTGGAAACTCCTTGGCTATATTTACTAAAGCTATATTTACACCCGCCTCTGATCCAACAATTCTACTCATATTTTATACATCACAGAAATTAGGGCATATGTTCATCAAAAGACAAAATGTTTAAAGTAGCTTTATTTATGCTAGCTCCCAGCTAAGAACAACCATATGTTCATCAACGGGAGAATATATAAATTGTAGAACGTTCATACAATGAAATACTTCCTATTTTATAAAAATGAGCTGTTGCAAACAATATGGATGATTATCAGAGACAAGAGCACTTACGTTCATATGAAATGAATGTGAAATTCATATGAAATTCCAGAATAGGTAAACTAATTTATAGTGACAGAAGTCTGAAGAGTGGGAGAGACACAAGGGAACAGTCTGTCATGCTGGAAATTTCTGTTTCAGTTGTGGTGATTATATGAGCATATACACATATAAATATTTATTAAACTTTAAGACTCAGGTGGCCAGGCATGGTGACTCATGCCTGTAATCCCAGCACTTTGGGAGGCCAAGGCAGGTGGATCACCTGAGGTCAGGAGTTCAAAGCCAGCCTGGCCAACATGGTGAAACCCCATCTCTATTAAAAATACAAAAATTAGCCAGGGGCAGTGGTGGGTGGCTGTAATTCCAGCTACTCGGGAGGCTGAGGCAGGAGAATCACTTGAACCCTGACAGCAGAGGTTGCAGTGAGTCGAGATCATGCCATTGCACTCCAGCCTGGGTGACAGAATAAGACTCTGTCTCAAAAAAAAAAAAAAAAAAAAAAAAAAAGATGCAGGTATGTGTGTTAAACCTTAAAAGTTTTAAAGAGTCAAGTTTTAACATTTGTGTTATTGTCTTGTCATGTTTAATTTTATACATATGTTAAAATCCTAGGTCATTATTATTTTGTACATAAAGTATTCCTTTAGATTTAACCTCGTGTTTAGCCTTCCAAGTATACTTTATTAATTTTTAAATTTTTAATATTTTCCCCTTTGGTATTTTTCTTCTGCCTAAGGAAATCCCTTTAGTATATTTTAAATGCAAGTTGTATAGTAATGAATGCTCTTAGTTTTTGTCTAAAAATGCTTATTTTTTATTGCTGATATAGTATATTTTCTGTGTGCATGAAAGTCTTTTTTGGCATCTTGGTTTTTGCAATACTTTAAAGATGTTGTTTCGTTGTCTTCTGGGTTCCATAATTTCTCATAAGAAGTTAGATGTCATTTTCATTGTTGCTGCTTTATCTTATTTCTTGATATTGTGAACACTTTGTGTTTGATTTTCAAAACTTCATAGTTTACTTAAGTGTGGTTTTCTTTATATGCATCTAGCTTGGGATTGCAGAATTTTAAATTTGTGCATTGATACTGCTCATCAGTTTTTGGAACATTGCCAGCTATTATCACTTTAAATATTGCTTTTGTCCTATTCTTTCCTCCATCTGTGACTTCAAATCACATATGCTACATATTTATACATGTTAACTATGTCCGACGTGTGTCTTATAATTTTTTCTCCCTTTTGTCTCTCTACCTTTTGCTTTGAGCATTTGGCTAATCTTCTCTTCTGCTGCTATAGCCAATCTTCTCTTTATGTCTATCCATTCAGTTACTAATTTCCTTTAGCGCTAAGCTGTCCATTTGGTTATCTAGTAAAATTTGCCATCTCTCTCTCTATATATATGTGCGTGTGTAATTTAATGAATTTATTATATGTAATAAATATATGTAATATGAAATATATATTACACATGTAATATATAATGTTAATGTATAATATGTTAAATTACAGATATATATGTAATATGTAAGATGTATATTTTATATTACATATATGTACATATTATATATTATATATGTGTAATATATGTAATTTGAAATATATATTATATATTACATATGTAATATATGTAATATGAAATATATTATGTATTATATATTACATATATACCTGTAATTTAACAAATTTACTATAGCTATTTTAAGCATTAATTGTTGATAACTAAAATATATGGATATCCTATAGGTTTCTTCTCTTGTCTGATTTTTTTCTCTTGGTTATTCTTTGTATGATTTGGCTAATATTTTTGATTGCTGTATACTGAGAACAAAGATCTGTATAGAATGTAGGTGGTATTTTATTCTATCATAAAGAAGACTTTTCTTCACTACATTTATAGAGTGCGGGAGGACTACCAATTAGATACTGAGCTAATCTGAGCCTGCCTTGAAGCTTAATAAGGCTCAACCTATCTCTAATTTTCACCCATTTTTAGACTATGAGCCTCTAAGGCTTTCACTTGAGAGCTTGCGGGGCTGTTCACCTTCAGTACCAAGAAAATATAACAAATTTTGCTATGATTTTTCAGAGGCTTTTACCTGAGGCCCCTTGTAACTGCAAATTATGACAGTTTGCCACTTTTTCTAGAGCCTTTAACTATAGCCTTGTAATTACAGGGACTCCTCCCATATGTGACTCTTGGCCTTTACAGCACTACTACATGGTGGGTGATATAGTCTGGCTTTGCATCCCCACCCAAATCTCATCTTGAATTATGTGGGGATCTGTCCTGCAGACCCCAGTTGCACGACAGATGAGACACATACTCAGACATAGATATTCAGTGAAAAAGCAGGCCAGGGGGCTGATGGCACTAGGGGCCAAAGAGTTTGCCCCTCTAAGCTGGCAGTGCTCACATTTATTTAGTACCGATTTAATTGAAAAGACTTTGAGTCAACACACCTGTAGGTAATTAACCTGGTCACTCTCCCCTGGAGAGAGCCATCCTGGCCACGAATGATCAAAGGTTGGTCTTAGGACCACATGAATAAAAAAGCTGTTTAAACTACTCTACATTCCTTTGTATCTGTGCCCTAAGCTCTTTGTCTCCTGAAAGGAAAATCCAGCTATCTTCAGCCAAACTATCTGAAGCTATGCAAACCCCACATGCCTTCCAAGAAGATTTGCTTCTTTCTATTCCTATAATTTCTTCTGCCACTTTGACTGATCTCCCACATAATGATAATCCCTAGTTGTTGGGGAAGGAATCTGGTAGGTGATTGGATCATGGAGGCAGTTTCCCCCATGATGTTCTTATGACAGTGAGTGAGTTTTCATGAGAGCTGATGGTTTTAAAAATGTTTGGCAAGTTCCTTCTTCACTCTCTTCTCTCTCTCCTCCAGCATTATGAAAAAGGTACCTGCTTTTCCCCTTCCACCATGATTATAAGTTTCCTGAGGCCTCCCCAGTCATCCAGAATTGAGTCAATTAAACCTCTTTCCTTTATAAATTACCAGTCTCGGGTATTTCTTTATAGCAGTGTAAAAATGGACTAATACAGCAGGAAGCTCTGTTTTTAAGGCTTTTTTTTTGGCTTAGCCCTTTAGCCTTCAGCATTGTAGTCTCAGGATTTGGAAAACAAGGGTTTTCAGAGGAACCAGTCATTGTTTCAGGTCCTTCAATCTTGAATTTTGTCACTTCTTCATATCACTGCCAAAACTTTTACTACTATTGCTCTTCTCTAGCAGTAGCCCTCTGTTTGTGCCAAGTCCAGATGTGTAGCCTCTAGCCTTCACCCAGAATTCACAAAGGCCCTAAGGTAAAAGTGGCTGTAGACTCACAACTTACCTCTGAGAAGTTCAACCCCCTTCAAAACTTAGTGTCTCTAGTTATTATTTCTTCTGCAGCATTCTGATGCCTTTAAGAATATAACTTTTGTATTCAATATTGGTTTTATAGTTCTTGGTGGGATCTTTGGCTGCTACAATGATTCCACACCACCCCATCTTAGCAACCTCATTATTTGAATAAATGTGTGCATGACAATGTGCTAAATGTTTACCTTGCCAAGGAACAGAACTTGATTTTTTCCTAATGATTTAAAGATTGTTGTAATTACAGGATATATACAAAAAAGAAAACTAATAAAACGGAACGTTGTGAGCTAACTTGCTAATAAATTGTATGAATTATACAGTTAGAAGGCCAAAAGAGATTTCGTGTTCTAAGATAAGAAAGGCAATCTTATAAAGTTAACTTTAAAGAAAGGGTATCATGCACTAAGAAGACCAAAATAATGCTTGGGAATTTTAATCTATATATTAACATATAATCTATATAATTTAATCTAGAGCCTAAATAAATCACTCAAGCAAATAAAGATGTAAAGCTAGTAACCAATAGTTGAGATATCTTCCAATGCTGCGTCTTATGGAATTGGCCTTCTATCATATTTTGATAAAATTAAAAGTAATAATTGTATTGATCCTGTAGTATGTATCTTTCCCAACAGTAGCATTATTAAAATCTTAATGTAACCATTAGTAATAGGAGCAATTCCTACTTCTTCTCTCAGGAATGAAAATCAAATAATTGATGACAAAATGTAGGAAGTCTACCAAATATCTAGGTAAGAGGAGAGACTTGATTTTGGGTCTCCAATATTAAGGCTTAATTTCTGCAAAGAAATTTTTTTAAATGCAACAGAATTATAAATATTGACATGAGGCAAAAAAGGAAAAGAGAAGAAATTGGCGAGGGTGAACTTAGAGCTGCCCAACTGAATTTTCTGTGGCTCAGTTCTGACTGGCTTTTTAATGTCTGAGTCTTGTTTATGTCTATGAGAAATATTAGAAAAATACAATGACATAATCCAAGATACTTTCAAAATACATAAAGGCTATAAGGAAATGAGAAGAAAACGGTAATGAACAACAACAGATGTTTCTTTCTTGGATGAGTAATTAGAGATAGAAATAGCATCTTTCAGAAAGCAAAAAGGTTTTTATCACCAAGTCTTCAAGAATTCAGTAAGATATTCTCAAATATGCATAAATTTTAAAACTTTAAAAAATGAAGAGTAAATGTGGATCTATAAGCTCCAAGAGGTTATGTATTGGTCCCAATCTTATATACATTGATAGACCAGGCAAAAGCCACAAAAGTCTCTCCTTAACAACATGTTTCTGTATCTGAAATTATATAATAATTTCATTCTTTTGGGTTGAAGTGTGAATGTCTGTATTCTACTGTATACTATTTTTTGGGTAATATATCACTTTTTTAAAACTAGCTTTTCCATGTTGATGTATCAGTAGGAAAATGTAAAAGAATAGTTGGTTAAAAGGAAGGGCATGTGGCATAGGATATTTTGCAGTAAAGAGGTACAATGCAGGTTTGTATTACTTGAAAGCTTATATCCACTTTTCATATACTATTGATAGCTCTTACTAAATCCAATACCAGGCACATTGGATACTTCAGAAAGGTACTATGAGATGGAAGAGTGAGGGGAGGGAGAAGGAGGGGAGAGTGAATGGTAAGGAAAAAACGACCAACTTCTCTAGCTGTTTATTTTGGTCTGTTCAGCCTTACTATGTGAAGAAAAAAGTTATTGATATAGAATATTAGTCCTTTGGCTTATTCTTCTGCATAATCTATTTGCTCTTAACATTACTGTTTGAAAGTTTGACCAGCTGCCTGATTCTTCTATTGTGCTTTCTCTTTCCTTCCCTGTTCAGAGCTCCATTTCTGGCAGCTCCGCACCCCTCCTGCTCCCAAATCCCCATAGAAAGAAAGTGGACAGTGTTGTGAATGTTGAAGTGTTTGACACCCTCAGGATTTTAATTTCAAAATTGCATTATGTAGGTCAATCTTACTAACTAAGCCACATGGTTGAAGGCTATAATTATGATTTCTGTCATTAAATTTCTGAGTCATTTGGAGAAATTGTGTTGAAGTTTATATTTTTCCATTTTTATCCATCAAAGACAGCCTTACTGCCCTACCAATATTGGATCCTCAGCATTAGACAGTATGGTTTTAATGTTGTTTTGCCTGTGTGTTTGTGTGCATATCTGTATCTGAATTACAATGCTTTGCTTGTCTTTCTGGAGTTTTACTATGGGCCTGGATCTGAGGGTCTCTGCCTGCTTCTAGTAGTGTTAACAGAACACATGCAGTAGTCAGGATCAGCGTGTTATTAAAGCAGTGATCATCACTTTGTGCTTTTTCTAACATAACCAAGGTTAAATCATAGTATTTTGTTATACTTTACATAGTTCTTAATTTTTATTTTATCTTTTAACTATAAGGTGTTTTTTTTTATCATTGATATTGGGGAAATGTAAGTACTGAGAAGTATTCACACATTCTTCATGACAAGTAAGGGAAGAAAACAGTTGTGTTTTGTTAGGCTATATATTGGCTTTATTAGATAATTTTTTATTAGTTTTTCACCCTTGTGACACTATGCAGTCCCAAAAGTATAATCATTAGTGTGTACATATCTTAGATGCTTTTTATATTTTAAGCTCTATTACTGCAAAAATGCTTCTAATATTTTAAACACAAAAAAAATTAATTCCTATTTTTGCATTTAATGAAACTTTTAAATCGTTTTCTCATGCTGATAACTGTATAATATTGTGTTTGCAATCTGTGTCCAAATTGTAATGAAAGGCTCAAAACTGTAGTAATGTTCTAGACTATGAGAAATACCTGTGTCAACTGCTTTACTTCTATTGCTAGATTTTAGTCCTAGAAAATGAGGGAGTACTTAAACACACCATTTCACAGTGATGCAGCCCCACTGTTTAGCATAGGTGTTTCTCTAATAGTGACACATTGAGGAGGTATAGGGTTTAATTGTCCAGAAACTTACATTTTACCTCTCTGATCTCATGGATTCATGCAAGTACTTTAATAAAATTCGTAGCAATGTGGGCTAACTCTTGAGATTGTGAGAATTGTATTCTCAAGTGTATATTGCAATCTATATTTTTTCCTTGATATTTACACATTAAAGGAATTTTCATTTATTTTCTCAGATATCTTATGAAATAAAATTCTAACAAATATCCAATTCGATTGTAATGTTCATTTAAGAAAAGATTTACATCTTCTTCCTCCAAGAAAGTGTAATGAATCAGAAAGCATTGATAAGAAAAGGTCTAACCATTTCCAATGAATCTGACTCATTTTTCTTTTTTCAAGGGATGAAAAACCTGAAAAATACTGTAGAACCAAGATCTAAGAAAGTTATCTTAATAGTTTTTAAAAATTTGTAGCCAAGTAACATTCAAATATGAAATTTTAAGAAATTAATTGAATTATGTTGCTTAGATTTTTAAAGTTATATTCTGGAATTCTTTGTTTGCTTTATAACTCTGAAAAGTCTAAAAGTCTTATTCAATCTGTGTTGGGTTTGTTCCCTGAAAGCACTGAAGTTGAATGATTTTTTACAGTTGGTTTCTTTCAACTTTGGTGAGGTAAGGAGCCGGGTACATTTGACATATTCCATTTCTAGAAATAGCAGACTAAATTGTTTTAAATCGAAGCTCCTGTTGAGAACAAGTAGAAAAACTGGACAAAATTTGTTTAAATTAAAATTTTCTTGAGGACATTGAGATATACTCTACCAGCAAGGATTTGCAGTCTAACATTCAGGAGAAAAAATCAGCCCAGCGAGATGAGGTCGACATTTTCAGGCAAGGAATGTAATTAGAGTTAGGGGGATATTTCATAATGAGAACTTAATTACCCTGAATGTGTAACAGTTCTAAATTTGTATATAACTAGTAACATGGCTTTAGATATAATAAAGGCAACATCGACAGAACTAAGAGAAATGCACAGATATACAATTATTATGTAAGATTTCCATATACCTTAACTTGTAACTAATAGAACAATCAGATACAACTAAGTATATAGAAGACCTGACCACCAGAATAACTCCACAGTGCCTCTCTGGAGCTTCCTGGGAGATCAAACAGCTCTGTGTGTCTTCTGGAGAAGCAGCTGGCAATTTGGCACTGTGTTCTCTGCCTGTGCTTTCTTCCTCACCTATCTCACTTCTCTGGCCCACTTACTTTTGCTGCTTTTGTAGTGCTTTTGCACTACACTGGATTAGCATACTGTTTCTGTTTTATAGGGGACTCATATTGAGAAAGAATGTTGTTCTTTAATAAGAATGTTTATTTGAAAAATATAGTGACTTCAGCACCTTCTTACCAAACAATGATACCCCAGATACTTAAGCTCTCTCTATAGGTGATAAGGAGACTAGAATATTAACAACAACAACAAAAAGCAAGTGTTGATTGGTAGTTAACTATGGCATGAGCATAAAACTTTACCAATATTGTAAAAAGAGCAGCATTAAAATATCAGTGTTCCCAACATCACTGCCACAGTAATGGGCAAAAGCAGTATTCTTACTCCATAGAATGAATGCAAAATAGAAGATTTATGTGAAGAGTTTTCTGTGGAGTCAAGAGTATTTGAAAAATAAATAGCATTTAGCAAAAACTAATGTGGGAAAAATTTAGTGAATTTCCAAAGACATGAAATACTGATTAATTTTGAGGTAAAGTACTGTATAATGTGCTATAATTAATGGGAGTTCTAAAAATTTAAGCCAGATGATTTACATAAATAGTAAAATATAATTTAACCCCAAACAAAATTCAATAAAGGATTTCATGTAAATTAATTTGGGAGAGTAGATTTTATAGCAGACAAGTGCCTGAAGAGTTAGCATATGGTCCAAAATGTAACTCTGGGAAAACACTAAATTCTAATCTGCTCTCTTTTTTTTAGTTGAATAAATGTCTTCTCTAAAGAATTTGGTCTTTTAATTTCTTGATTTATTTATATTCTTATATTTAATGAGTATATACATTTCAGAAATTCTTTGAAAATATAAATCCAAAATAATGCATATAGCATCTGTATGGGTGATTCTGAAATATTCATTCTACCCCCCAGCTCAGTCTGTTCATTGTTCCAGGGTGGCTTTTCCTGCACCACTGGGAATATTCCTCTTGAAAGCACACTATCACCTCAAAGTTGATGTATCTCCAAATATAGAAGTCATAAATCACTTTCTACTCCTAATGAACCTCTAGTGCCTGCAATATCATATTCAAACCATTCATCTTTCCAGGTTCATCTCACAGTGATCCCCTTCACTTACCCTGCACTTAATACAACAGTGGTATTAAATATTATCTAAAAATGATCTGTATTTTCTCACCACCTTGTTTCCTTTCATATGGTTCCTTTTGCCTGATGACACTGCTTCCAAAATATACCTTTGGTATATTCTGAACTTCTGTTTTTATAACCTCTTACTAATGGTTTCCAAACCCCTCAAGCCAACTTTTATTTTCCAGATTTCCACATACTTTTTGTTATTATTGGTGAACAATTTTTATTCTTGTAATAGATTATTCTTTTGGGTCATTTAGAATATTTTATTTATCTCAATCTGTTTTATAATGTGTAATACAATGCTTATTAGTAAGCTTGTGAAAATGTGGAAGTCTGGGGTTCCTCATAAACTGACAAGTAATATAGTAAGTCATATATTTTCTAATGTACACACATTGAAAGCTATTTTGGAAAACAGGCAGATTTTTCTATCTTACCGAGGAAAGGTTTACTTGGGGAGTGGCCAAACAACGGTTATTTAATTCCTATAAAGTGTTACCCTAATGCCTAATTCTGACTGAAATATAAATATCCATTGATGTATGTTTTTGCCTGACAGCTGTCAACTAAAAAGGGACCATATATCATGGTGAATAGGGATGCTGATCATGCTAAAAACTTAAGGAAAATCATTTCGGTATTTTAAAAAATATAGTTATGAAAGTTAAGACTTCAGTTGAAATTCCTGAAGTATACCAGAATCTTCAAAGGTAAAACGTCATCTTAACTCATTTATTTTATGGCATATCTCTCAGAACTTGACAACTATAATTTATTAATGAACTTGACTGGCTTCTAAAGTCCTTTGACATGAAGCTGTCACATGCATTGGTAGACTCTGTAGTAGGGTACAGTAAGAACAGTGACTTCATTTTCTGCCATGTTATTTTAATTTATTTGCTGTTTTACCACTTTACATCATTCACTGCATAGGTAAACACATAAGATTGGCAACTAAATAAATTATAATGATGGCAATATACCTTAAATTTGTATATTGATTTTTACATTTCAGTCATTGTTTTTCTAGACCATTTTGTGATCACAATAATGGCAAGCAAATAGAATAATATTGTATCCTATGGAATTTGACAAATCAGTAAAGTTTCAACACAAGTCAGCTAAGCTACTTTTAAAAGTCTGCTAAGAAATGCTTATCCTACTCATCACACCTACAAACACTAACAGGAGTTTTTATTCTAATTCGTACTTACTGATTCTGGGTCTATATGTCATTGAGTGGTATCTAAAGAATTATTTCTTTAATTAGATCCCATTTGTCAATTTTGGCTTTGTTGCCATTGCTTTTGGTGTTTTAGACATGAAGTCCTTGCCCATGCCTATGTCCTGAATGGTATTACCTAGGTTTCCTTCTAGGGTTTTTATGGTATTAGGTCTAACATTAAAGTCTCTAATCCATCTTGAATTAATTTTCATATAAGGAGTAAGGAAAGGATCCAGTTTCAGCTTTCTACTTATGGCTAGCCAATTTTCCCAGCACCATTTATTAAATAGGGAATCCTTTCCCCATTTCTTGTTTTTCTCAGGTTTATCAAAGATCAGATGGCCACTGGCCATCAGAGAAATGCAAATCAAAACCACAATGAGATATCATCTCACACCAGTTAGAATGGCAATCATTAAAAAGTCAGGAAACAACAGGTGCTGGAGAGGATGTGGAGAAATAGGAACACTTTTACACTGTTGGTGGGATTGTAAACTAGTTTAACCATTATGGAAAACAGTATGGCGATTCCTCAAGGATCTAGAACTAGAAGTACCATATGACCCAGCCATCCCATTACTGGGTATATACCCAAAGGATTATAAATCATGCTCCTATAAAGACACATGCACACGTATGTTTATTGCGGCACTATTCACAATAGCAAAGACTTGGAATCAACCCAAATGTCCATCAGTGACAGACTGGATTAAGAAAATGTGGCACATATACACCATGGAATACTATGCAGCCATAAAAAAGGATGAGTTTGTGTCCTTTGTAGGGACATGGATGCAGCTGGAAACCATCATTCTCAGCAAACTATGGCAAGAACAGAAAACCAAACACTGCATGTTCTCACTCATAGGTGGGAACTGAACAATGAGATCACTTGGACTCGGGAAGGGGAACATCACACACCGGGGCCTATCACGGGGAGGGAGGAGGGGGGAGGGATTGCATTGGGAGTTATACCTGATGTAAATGACCAGTTGATGGGTGCTGACGAGTTGATGGGTGCAGCACACCAACATGGCACAAGTTTACATATGTAACAAACCTGCACATTATGTACGTGTACCCTAGAACTTAAAGTATAATAAAATAAATAAATAAAAGAATTATTTCTTTTAAAGATGGTGATTGAAAGTAGAAACTAGAAACTTATTATAGTTACTGAGGAATAACAGAAAAGCCAAACTGCAATATTGAAACTGTTACTCTGAATTCATTCTGGTTCTGAGAAACGTGGGCATATTATTCAATCATAATTCTCACTTCAAGTTTAAACGAGTTGTCATTCTGGTGGAAGAAAAGAACTTTTGTGTCTTGTTGGCTCTAATATTCACTGCTCAGTGTTAAGTGTTCACGAGTACTTTCTGAAGAAGCATGTATAAATCCACAGACACGTCTGAGAAGTAATCACCACTTAATGTGTTGATGACTATATCACCAGGCTGGAGTGGACCTATATTATCTCAGCTTGTAGATCTAATACTTCAAAAACATTTAAAAGACTTGAAGCTATTCTCTCTTTCTCTGTCCACTAAAGTGGAAACTGCTGCGTTTGCTACTGTGACAGTAGAAAGTGTGGTTATATTTTTCTGAAAACATTCATTTATCAATATCCGTTCTGTAGTACAGTGCCTCCTTCCTAGGAAGGAAATCAGAAACCTGCAGAATGTGTTGTCTTCTTGCATACCTAACATCTTTGTGGAAGATATGTGGTGCCTTAGTCTGTTTGGGCTGATTTAACAAAGTACCATGGACTAGATGGCTTATAAACGAATTTATTTCTCACTGTTCTGAAGGATGGCAGGTGCTATCAGACTTGGTGTCTGGTGAGGGAGTGCTTACTTGTTCATTAACAGGTCTGTCTTTTCACTGTGTCCTTATATGGCAGAGGGAGTAAAGATGCCCTCTGGGGCTTCTTTTATAAAGGCACTAAACTCATTCATAAGTACTCTGCCCTAGTAACCTTATTACTTCCCAAAGGCCCCAAATGCAAATACCATCACACTGGCAATTAGGTTTTAACATACGAATTTTGAGAGGAGCAAATATCCAATCCATAACATCTGTGAAATAAACTTATCAGAGCAGCAGAGATCCTTGTCTCTGGTTAGGAGAGACTGTAATAGGACTTCTATACTGCTAAAATCTAGTTTCATATACATTTCACATTACATGAAACAATTTGTTAATACAACATTCAAATGTGTTTCCAAATAGATCACTGTCAGTTGTCTTAGTTATCTTATAATTCTATCTTCAAAAGATGCCTTACAATTTTATAATTAAAGTTTAAAAAAAAAAAACTTTAAACAAATACAAGGGCAAAACATGTCTAGAAGATGTTGGTTAAAGATGAAGATTAGCTAAACAGCAGTATCCCAAGAAACTCAAGAAAGTCTTTTATATAGTGTGGACATATGGTTACTGAACGGGGCTTGGGAGGTGTATGTGTGTCACCTTTTAGTTTTACCCAAAGTCTATTTGATTTCTTATATTATCTCTCAAATAGCATGATTCATTTCTTTTTAAAGTTAAAAATATTGCGGGTACATAGTAGGTGTATATATTTATGGGGCAGATGAGATATTTTGGGACAGGCTTGCAATGCATAATAATCACAGCACAGAAAATTGGGTATCCATCCTCTCAAGCATTAATTCTTTGTTTTACAAACAATCCAATTATATTATTTAGGTTATTTGAAATTGTACAATTAAATTACCATTGACTATGGTCTCCCTGTTTTGCTATCAAATGCCAGGTCTTATTCATTCCTTTTCTTTTTTTGTTACCCATTAACCATTCCCATCTCTCCCTCACCACTCCCCTACTACCCTTCCCAGCCCCTGGTAATCATCCTTTATTCTTTAGTGGTATGACTTATTCTTTAATGTACTGTCTTCTCTTAACTAACCATTCATTTGTCTGACTCTTGTTGAATGACATAATAATGTTTTTTCAAGCTCACACTACCTGGAAAGAATAAAAGGCTATTTTTTGTCAGTAAATTTCTTGAAATATAGTTTTTTACATCCCATGACAGCTTTCAATTTCTTACTCATTTGCATTTTTCCCTTTTCCTTTTGACAAAAGCTACAGATTATTCAATATGTTCTGCCATACTCACTTACATGAACAAATGCACTGCATTGACTTTTTCATGTTTAACTACAGTCACACAGAATTGCATAGTAGTCCTTAGATTCACGGTCTTTCGATTAAAAAAAATGAAAGATACAAGAAGAAACACGCAAGTTTTGGCTTAACTTAATAATAACTCTCTTATAACTCTACAATATGTCTGATTTTCAGTCTTATTAGTAAGCTTAAAGTTGCGTTACTGTGTAAAAGAGTAGACCATTTGTTTTTGTAAAACCAGCTGTTCACTCAAGATTATCAAATTCAAGTTGTTTATTGGGTCCCTCAGACCACACCCACATTTGGCAATTTTCTGGAAGCAATCACAGGACTCCTTATATAGCAGTTATTACTGGCTAAGATCTATCACAGTGACACAGTACATAACCTTATCAGCAAAGGAAAAATACACAATTTTGAGAAGTCCATGTGCTAACTTTGTATGCCTGCTCTTCCTATCAGAGGTCACATAGAGCACACCCTTTATCCAGCAACAAAAATGTCAGCTATGTGTTCAATGTTTCTTCCCAAAAAAGCTCATTTGAGACTTAATATCTAGGTTTTTACTGGGGGCTGGTCAACCCTAACGTGTACCCAAAATGCCCAATCCCAAAAGTAAAGCAGCTACTTTACCTCAATCATGGTATGTGCAGTCCAGGCATAGCAAACTCGTCTTATCAGTTAAGGGGATATTAGGAAAGCAAAGTTTCCAGATGCCAGCAAGGGCAACTCTTTCAAGCAGGTCCTTCTAAAGACAGGAGCCTCAGGTCTGCTCTGTTAACTCTTTCTCTACATAGGTGTATGATGCATACTTTGGTCTGCAACTTTTTATGGTATTTGTTTCTTTAAGCACAAGGGAACCTTGCATTTGCTTTTGCTTACAGGGCTGGAGTGTTCTTTCTCCCACACTCCCCTACCCTCCCCACCATACCACCCCACAACAGCTCTCTCCCTCTGTCTCTTTTTCCTGTGAATGTGTTCCTATATTGGTTGCTCCAGGAGAGAAGAAACTCTTTTTGTTCCCCAGTGAGTTAGATTTGTTACTGATGCAGTAAGGGAGATGACACACTGTGGTAACAATTGGATGGTGATTTTAAGGGAGAATTCAAGGAAGTTGCAAGTCTCTTTGGGGTTATTGAGGGAGGAGGCAATTCAGTGATGTTTTTATGCTTTCATTGATTTTATATTACATTTTACATAAAAACATTTTTTATGTAAGACGTCAGAAGAAAGAAGCAAGAATGCAATTATCACTGACAAAAAAACTACAGTCTGCCCTCCATATCCATGGGTTCTGCCTCCAGATTCAACCAGCCACACATAAAAAATATTGAAAAACAAAACTTAACAATACAATGAAAAAAAAATACAAATTTGAAAATGCAAGCTGACTATTAACATAGTGTTAACATTGCATTAGGTATTATAAGTAATGTAAGGATGATTTAAAGTATATGGGAGGATGTACAGAAGTTATAAGCAAATATAAGCAAATTTTATATAAGGGACTTGAACATCTACAAATTTTGGTATCTGTGAAAATTCTGCAACCAATCCCCCATGGACACTGAGAGACCATAGACACTCTTTAGCTAAAGCAGGCAACAAGCTTGGTGTTTTCTATGCACAGTGCCTGTTTTTATTTCTTCAGGCATAATGTTGAAGTGTTCTTGTTTTTATCTTTTTCCATCATGGGCATGGAGAGTCCTCATCAGATGTTGATATTTTGTAAAATTATTTATCAGAAGAAACTTAAAACAGATTTGTCCTTGTGGGCCTATGACAGCTATCACATACTATTGACATTTAATAATATTTGAGTTACCATTACCACAGGTCTCCACTGTCAAAGGCAAGGACAAACAACACTCTGTCAAACACTTTGCCTAGCCACCACCCTTCTGGTAGAGTATCTCTTTATCTCAGGTCAAATATAAGGAATATCTGAATTATATCCATATATTTCCTCAAAATGAATGATAAGCAGATGTTACTATTACTCAGTTTAAGAGATCTGAGTACTCATAACTCTATGTATCTTAACATGAATAATAGAGTAATACAGCTTACCGAAAAAGCAGCTTAATTTTTATTTAATATACATAAGGAGTTTGGAGCAGTATTCGTTACTACTTTACAAGTTCAGCAGTTTCATTCTGAACTATTTAGGGTTCATGAGTTTGAGTAGGGGGCATGCTCTTCTGTTTGGTTGTGCCTAATCCAACCTATTAAGCTTGATCCTATGGTCAGTCTCTAGTGGCTTGGTGTCCTAGTGCATTCGATCAGCCCCTATTCTGGCTCTCAGGACCTACCCTCCCTAAATTTCTCTTGTTTTCTCTCTTCCTTCACCTCCCTTCTTAGCAACTTGGAAACTTTAATGAACGTTTTGCCTTTCTGAGCCCCACAAAATGAAACTCTCCTCTGAAAGTTTTGGGTCATTCTCAGTTTCAGCTGGGTATTTGCGTTGTTATTATACATAAAGAATCCATTAAAAAAATGAGCTGTGTTTCTCTGTGTGTGTTTAATCCTTTATATAAATGTAGCTAGACTTTAACATATAGTGTATACCTTGATTTTTTCATTCACTGTTAAACTGTGAATGTTTATTTAGCTTGATACTTTTAGATACAATTATTTTAACTTGTAAGCCATAGTAAATGGTATGCTAACTTTTAGATAACTAATCAAAATGTCTTTAATTCTTTTCACTCTAGGGTTTCTCACTCTTGACTTTCATATTAAAATCTCACAATCCTCTCCCAAAGTTCATTTGAGGATTTCAATAATGCTCTCACCCAACCAGTTGTCATCTGTCGTCAGAACTCATGGGTCTTCGATGACTTCTGCACAAAGATATTTGTTGATGTACTCCAAGGAAAGAAAAAGTGATGCTTGAGTGAACCAAATTAGCCCCAATTTTCTTTTTTCAAATCTTGTTTGACAGACTTTCACAAAACTGTTTCCTTTTTTTCCCCCTGAGTTCAGCTGGAAAGAGGAGTCTGTCACTAGAATTAAAAATAACCCTGTCCCCAGACTTTCATAATGGTTAAGGAAGTTCAAAAGAATTAAAATGTTTAAAAATACTATTGCTGCTGCAGCAAAAAGGTTTTAAATAGATGTGAAATATTTTGAGGATGAGTCACTTCTACTTTGGCCTTCTTCTATTGTGTCTTATGTCCATTTAAAACAAGAATCTTGAGATTACTAATGAAGGCATAAAATGTTATACTGCAATCATAGGTATTAAAATGTATTTTAAAATTGGAAGCTGCTGGAAAATACACTTTATTTCTCACGATGTGATACATTAGATGACCCCTTTTTAGTTGTGTCTTTTACTGCCATTCAGACAAGCTGAGTGACTTGCTTTGTTTTCTTTGCTCCTTTTTTGTCTATTCTTTCAGGTATTATGGCATACTTTGTTTGCAAAGGATGTCATAACTTTTGTTCTTTCTAAAGGAAGTATCCTCACTTTGTCACGGGGCTGAAGAAACTTTCACTTTAGTTTTTTATATCAATCTGGTCCATAGACAGGTGGTGTGCTGAGCTTTAAACAGCTTGATGAATGATTTGGCTCTGCATAGCAGTGTCAAATAATGTATCTCAGTTGGCAGTCTCAATGAAACAGAATAAGGCAGCCAGTTCTGTGTTACATATTAGAGTCCTTGTGCCTACTGACTTCCAGCTGTGCATGCTAGGTATAAATCCTGCCCTTCCTGTACCTTGTGCCTGTAATTCACCCAGAGCTGCCCATTCAAGTCTGTTTACCAAACGATTTCATTCACAATCAGGAGCCACTCCAGTCTCTGGGGCACTTGTATCTTTTTTATTTGCTGTTATACTAAGTCATATGATTCTGATCAACCAATTTTCTGAGAATAATAAAGAAGCCTGGAGGGAATTGTTGCTTAAAATCCTCTCTTATGAAGGAGAATAGATTATTTAATTTCAAGAAGCTGGCAAATATGCACTTACATTTCAACTTTGGTTAACAATATTGATATTAACTTTGCACCATATTTTCTCTACTGGAATTATGCTTTAGTGTTCTAGACAAAATGAGCATTTGTTTTTCTTTTTTTTCCTTCCTTATGAACAAATAGGATAAATACAAATGAGCAATTATGTCCCTTGAGGGCTTGAGAACCTCTTCAGATGAAAATATTTGTCAATTTTGCCACAGGGAGATATTTAAGGAGAAAAGTTTAGTTTTCATTATGTATTATTACTAGATTTTTAAATTCATGGAGACATTCTTATAAGATAAGGGAGAAGGTATTGAAATGTGGACCAAATTGTGGCAGGGAAGAAAAATAAAGAATCATTTGCAATACTGTTAGTCATGATCTGAGGTAAACTTTTTAAAAAAATTTTATTTATTTTTTTAGAGACAGGATCTTGGTATGTTGCCTAGGTTGGACTCAAACTCCTGGGCTCAAGTGATCCTCTTGCTTCAGCCTTCTGAGTAGCTGGGACTGCATGTGTGTGCCACTGCACTGGTTTTGAGGTATTATACATTTGGACAGAAGTTGTAGAATGTTTGAGATTTTGAAGTGGAATTATTAGAATTGTTTAGCTGATTAAATGAGGAGGAGGGACTGAATAGAGGGAAAGAAAACAAGGTAACAGTAATTCTAGTGAGATGCATAAACGAAGGAGGCAGATAATAAACTCAGTTTGGGACATAATACGGTTTGGCCGTGCCCCTACCCAAATCTTACCTCGAATTGTAATAATCCCCATGTGTCAAGGGCAGGGCCAGGTCGAGATAATTGAATCATGGGGGCGGTTTCCCTCATACTGTTCCTGTGGTAGTGAGTAAGTCTCATGAGATCTGATGGTTTTATAAATGGGAGTTCCCCTGCACAAGTCTTCCTCCCTGCTGCCTTGCAAAACATTGACTTTACTCCTCATTTGCCTTCCACCATGATTGTGAGGCCTCCCAGCCATGTGGAACTGTGAGTCAGTTAGACCTCTTTCATTTATAAATTACCCAGTCTCAGGTATGTCTTTATTAGCAACATGAGAACAGATTAATACAGGACACTTAATTTGAGGTAAATATTAAATATTAAGGTACCATAGACAGTTGGACATTTGGTCTTGGAGTTCAGGCAATATCTGGATTGGGGAATCATAGTAATTGAAGTCATGGAGAGTAAATTTGGTGACTGAGAAAATGAGAAGCGGATATATTCTGAAAATTTCAAATCACAAGGTGGTTTGATATGATAATCACAGCCCCCATGTGGCTATTGAGCATCTAAAACAGTATGAATTAAGATGTTCTATGTGTATACAATATACATTGAATTATGAAAATTAGTACTGGAAATAGCACAATATCTCATTAATTTTTATATTGACTACTTATTTGATAATATTTTGGATTTATTGGAATAAATAAAGCATATTTCATCATTTAATATGGCTATGGAGGAAATTTTAAAGTATACACGTGGCTTTTATTTTATTTCCACTAAATAGTGCTCATCAGAAAAACATCCTAACTTTTTAGCATGATGGCTCATGAAGATCTAGGTTGTTACCTTCCCAAATGCATCTTCTGTTCCTCCCTCTCACATTTCTACCTTCCAGTCATGGCCAGTGTGTGCTCCTCCAGTCTCCCTCTCCATCAGGCTGTTTCAGATCATAGCCTTTTGTACATGTTGTTCCCAGTGTTGGGCATGCCTACCTCTTCCTTGGAAATCGTACTTTCAGGTTGGTTTTTCAAAGAAAAGACACTTTGAATAAATGAGTAAAAAATAGTATTAGACATTCTTCTTGAAGTCTGTTTATTTTTTTCAAAAGGAGAAAATAAAAAATGAGTCCTTATGCGCCCATTATCCCATCTCACTAATTATCAACTTATGTTCCATCTTGTTTTCTATCTCTATTCACAACATCCTGCTCACATAATTTTGAATAAAATACCAGACATAGTTTTGGTATCATTAAATATAAACAATCAAGTGTGTAAGTTTTTCATAATTATTTTTTAAATTAAACTGGAATTCAAATAAGGTAATATATTGCAATTTGGTTGATTTGGTTCTTAGTCTTATGAATTACCTTTTTATCTCTTTTTTTGTTAAGGCAGTTTATTTCTGGAAGAAATGGAATCATTTTACTTGTAGAGTTCCCATAGTTTGTATTTTATTTTTTACAACCCTATTGTGTTCAATATGTCCATCTGTCCCTAGTTCTAGAGGTATGATCAGATTCAAATTCTATTTCTTTAAGAATACTTCTCTAGTGATGTGGTGTTCTTCCGTTGGGAGGCATAAAATATCTAGTGATCTCTTAATTTAATTTTACTATTATTTGTAGTGATGTTAACAGCTGCTAATAATCTTCACCCTCATCTATCAGTTACTTAAGGATTGCAAAATTATGACTTTCTGTTATTCATTTTTCGTTTTTTTCTTTTTAGCTAGAATATTCCTATAAAGAGGAATGTTTCCTAGTCAACTAGTTGACAAATTTTAGGACTAGTTGGTACAGAAAAAGCAGGGTAAATTTGTAGTTTCTATTCCTTTATATTTCATTTTAATTTTTATTAAACTGACATATAATAATTGTACATATTTATGATGTACATAGTGATGTTTTTATACATATAATTTATAGTGATCAAGTCAGTGCAGTCAGCATATCCATCATCTCAAATATTGATCATTTCTTTAAAAAACGCTTTACTAGCATTATTTGCCAAGTAATTTTCTAAGTTCAGTAGCATTCACCAGTATTTACGAAGAAGTATTTGCTTGTTACTATAAACTTATGGATAACAATATGTACTTGTCCCTTCTTGGCCAGTAGTAGCTTCTTCAAGTTGGCTGAGTCCTTTTTATGAGACTCAAGATAGCTTCCTTATGTTTTGTTATAACAAGATGTTCCAGGATGATCTTGTGCATTTCCTTCCCTGGATCTGGAATCAGCCATTTTTTTCCCCAAGGAGTCATGGCTCTTTTGTGGGACACAAAACTGCAATACAATGGCTGGGGATACTCATTGTTCCTGGGTCACTTATTGTTTCTAGATCTTCTCAATAGACAAAATTAGGAAATGTCAATTTTATTTTTATAAGGGGTATCTTCTGAGTTATTGATACTTTTGATTCAGATGCAGTATTACAGGGTTTTAATTTAAAATTATTTTATCATCCATATCTCATTTCTTCCATGCTAAAAATACCAGTTCTCAATAATATCAATATAATTACTCATTTAATTTATTCTTCAATACATTAAGTGATAGTTTTATAATATCAATACTAATACTACCAATGATAATATTATTTATTAGATGCTATTTATGTATGTTTGCTGTTATTTTTTTCCTAAGGTTATATCTCACTAGGGGTGTTAAGTGAGATTACTGTGTTGTAATAGCACTTAATATTATCTCAGTGTGATTATACCACCAACTGCTCATTTGTTAGACTCATTTGTTAGACTCATTTGTTTTATTTTACTACTGCTTTTTAGTAATTATTTTAAAAAGTAAATTTTGTTTAATTTTCTTTTATGATCACATGGATTCTTTATAGTGTTCCAAAATAAAATTCTACAAAGCAAGATAAATTCAGAGAAATATTACTCTATGCCCATCCCTTCTACTCTCTTCCTCTAAAAGTCATCACTAAAAAAATTGCCCCATCTTTCCATTGCTATTTTTATATAAATTACCTATTCTATCTATTTATATTTACCTTTCATCTACCTATACGCATTCATCCATCCACCCATTTCCTCTTCTTACATCCATCCATCCATCCATCCATCATTTCCTCTTAGATAAATGGTAACAGCCTAAATGCACTTTTTTCTAAGTCACATTTTTGAACTCAATAATATATCCCCTGATATGGTCTGGCTCTGTGTTCCCGCCCAAATCTCATCTTGAATTGTAATGTGAATTGTAATCATCAAATAGTTGGGGGAGGGACCTCATGGGAGGTGACTAGATCTTGGGGGCAGTTCCCCCCATGCTGTTTTCGTGATAGTGAGTTCTCATGAGATCTAATGGTTTTATAAGGCGCTTTTCCCTCCTTTGCTCTGCACTTCTCTCTCCTGCCACATGTGAAGAAGGATGTGTTTGCTTCTCCTTCTACCATGATTGTAAGATTCCTGAGGCCTTCCAGCCATGCGGAAGTGAGTCAATTAAACTTCTTTCCTTTATAAATTACCCAGTCTCAGGTATGTCCTTCCAGCAGCGTGAGAATAGACTAATACATCCCCATAATAGTGTATACAGTTTTCTGTCTTTCGCTTTTTATAACTTCAGAGAGCTCCATTGCTTAAGTGTACCTTGATCTGTTCAACAAGTCCCTTCTTGATAGATATTTTGGTATTTTTATTCTTTTCCTTTCACAAATATGCTACAATAAGTATTGTTGAATACAAATATTTTCATATCTTTGCCTGTGTATCTTTGGTATAAAGTTCCAGAAGAGAAATTATTTGGTCAAAGAGCAAATACATTGTAATTTTTCTAGATAGTTTCAAATTTACCAGATCTCCAGGAGTTGTATGATTTTTACCTTCTCATTAAAACATGCTAATGTGACTGTTCTTCTACAGCCATATCAGCAGAATGTGTTGTCAAATGTGGATTTTGGTAAAACTCATGAAAAACTGTATGAAAAATACAGGTAAAAAACTATATTTCCATGTAGTCTTAATAAATTGAGGTATAATTATCTTCAGTAAATTGTACAGATTTTCAGTATCTTCTTAAATGAGTTTTGCCAAATGTCTACATGTATGCAATTACACTCCTAGCAGTGTATAGAATGTTGGCCTCACCCTACAAAGTTCTCTTGTGATCTTTCCCAGTCAATGCCCTGCTCCCTGGAGGCAACCAATATTCTGATTTCTATCACCACGTATTAGTTTTGCAAGTTCATAACTTTCATATACATTGAATTATAATAGTCTTTTAGGTCTTCTTTTGATAAGATCCATATTTTTGAGATTTTTCCATGTTGTTGCATGTGCGTGTGACAGTTTTTTGTTGCTAAGTAATACTCCACTGTGTAAATAAATCACATTTATTATCCTGTTGATAAGGGTTTGGGTTGTCTCAAAAGTTTTGCTCTTATTAAGAAAGCAGCCATTGACATACTGGTCCAAGTTTTCTTAGAGGTATATTTCTTTTGGGTAGATATCCAGGACTGGAGCTGATGGATAAGGTATATTAAGTGCTTAAATTCACAAGAGAATATCAAACAGCTTTTCAAAGTACTTGTATCAATTTGCATTTCTAGCAGCAGTATGAGAGAGGTCCAGTTGATCCATGTCCTCTTTAATATCTGGTTTTAATATTTTTAATCATAGCCGTTCTAGTGGGTATATACTGACATTTTATAGTCACTTGAGTTTTCCTTTCCCTGGCAAATAAATTTTGAGAATCTTTGGCTATTTATATATCCTCTTTTGTAAAGTGTTGGTTCAAATATCTTGGAGGGAAGTGGTGCTTGTGGATGTCCTTTTTCATAGTAAATACCAATCCTTTGTCATACACATTTTCTCACTAGTGTGTTTTGACTTTGACAAGTGAAAGTTTTTGTCTTTGATGAAAATCTGTTTAATGGTTAATGATTTTTGCCTTCTAAAAAACTTTGACCAACATGATGAAACCCTGTCTCTACTAAAAATACAAAATTAACTGGGCGTGGTGGTGCATGCCTTGTAATCTCAGCTACCCGGGAGGCTGAGGCAGGAGAATTGCTCAAAACTGAGAGGTGGAGGTTACAGTAAGCCGAGATCATGCCATTGTACTTCAGCCTGGGCAACAAGAGCGAAACTTCGTCTTAAAAAAAAAAAAAAAAAAACTAAAACTTTGCTTAACTCTAAATTGCTATTAGTTTTCTATGTTCTTTGTTTACTTTTAGGATTTTTATAATTATACTTTTTATGTTTATTGCAGATCCACTTGACTTAATTTTTGTATATGGGTTGAGATATTGGTCAAGCTTTTTTCCCTCCTATGTGTACTCGGTAATGACCATTTGATGAAAATATTTTCCAATATCCATTGGATTTCACTGCCAGTTTGTGGAAAATCATGTGGGCTTACTACAAGACTACTCTGTTCAACTGATTAATTTGTCTGCCTTTATTCTATTAGCACCCTGTCTTCATTAATATGGATTTGTAATTAGTCTTGCAATCAGATAGTATAAGTCATCCAGTTTTATTCCTTTTGTTTTCACAAGTTTATTTTGGCTATTTTAGTTGTTTTACATTTTCAAAATACGTTTTGGCATTAACTTTCAGTTTATACCAGAAAAGTTACTGGGGTTTTGATACATATAACATTGAATCTATAGGTAAAATTGGAAGAATTTGTTTGCCATATTGTATCTCCCTATCATTGGCATGATAAATTCATCTTTTGGGTCTGGTTTAGTTCTTCTCAGCAATGTTTTGTAGTTTTTATTGTAGATATTTTGTGGGTTTTGTTAAGTTTATTTCTTGATATTTTATGCTACTGAAGCTATATCAATTTCTTAGAAATTTATTTTTCAATTATTTATATGGAAATACAGTTGATTTTTGTTAGTATTGGTAAAGTATTCTTAGTTCCTGGTGTAGTTACTTACTAGATTTAGTAGCCTTTTTGTAGATTAATTAAAACTTTGTTAAACACAATCATAATGTCTGCAAATAAAGATATTTTTATTACTTTCAAACCTGTTGTGTTAGTCAATTTTCACACTGTTGATAAAGACACAGCCGAGACTGGAAAGAAAAAGAGGTTTAATTGGCTTTACAGTTCCACATGGCTGGGGAGGCCTCAGAATCATGGCAGGAGATGAAAGGTACTTCTTACATGGTGGTGGCAAAAGAAAATGAGGAAGAAACAAAAGTGGAAATGCCTGATAAACCCATCAGATCTCATGAGACTTATTTACTATCATGAAAATAGCATGGGAAAGACCAGCCCCCATGATTCAATTACCTCCCCCTGAGTCCTTCCCACAACATGGGGGAATTTTGGGAGATAAAATTCAAGTTGAGATTTGGGTAAGGTCACAGCCAAACCATATCACCTGTATACATGTTATTTATTTTTCTTGTCTTGGTGCACTTGCTAAGACCTCTGTTCAAATGTTGAATAGAAGTAGTAATAGCAAACATCTTTGCTTTATTTTTGTTTTTAGGGGAAAGTGCTTCAGCTCAATATATCATCTTAATTACAATGTCAGCAACAGGATATTTTGTAGTTGCTCTTTATAAGTTTGAGGCAATTATCCTTATAGTTTCCCTAAGATTTTTTTTAATTATAAAAGGAAAGATATTAAATTTTTAAAATACTTTTTCTGCATTTATTGAGATATACAATTTCTTTCCTGCTGTTATTATGTTGAACTACTTTAATTAATTTCCAAATATTAACAAAGTTAAATTCCTGGGATAAATTCCACATGACCATGATGTATTACCCTTTCTGTACATTGATTTATTTTGATAATATTCTGTTAAGGACTGTCTTTTATTAAAGTATCCTTTTCAGGGATTGGTATTAGAGTTCTTACAGGGGTATTTACCAATTGGCTCAATATGCATTCAGTTTTATGAACAGTGTTGAAAATATTTATTGGAATATGCATTTTTATATGGTGAATTGTCCTCTAATGTCCTTAGCAAGTAATTTTCTGAAAAATTTTTACTTTTTTACATATTATGAAGATAAAGTGACTTAACCAATAATGTTTTTGGGAATCTTGATCATTCAACTTCTTAATAGTTTGAGAAATTAGCATGTAAGTTTCTGTTTTTGTCTCTATGAGCTGATTATGAATCTATTCATGAGAGATCTTTCAAATAGCAAACATGTTGAGTTTTGGAGATCCAAGACTGGAATGTGATATTCCTCATATTCCCCCCACTGGTGATCAACTCTAGGTGATGAATCATCTATTTGCAGATGTGTTCATTTTAATTTAGTTTCTTTGTGTCTTTCTTAATAGTAGTTTTTAAAATGCACAGAAAAATACAATGAAAAAAGTTAAGGTTCCAGACACCACTGTATACAAAATTTTAAAATATCTATTAAAGACAAAAATGGTATTGATCCAAAGAGTGACCAGTGGCAGAGGAATTTCGCATGAAGAGCTAAGTAAATTTGGTTCCAAATTGTCAAAAGTGCATTCTAGAAAGATCTCATTTGCAAAACATGGAGAAAAGATTACAGCAGAGTGAGACTGGAAGCAGTTAAAAGAGATCATAGCAATTGCTAGGTGAGAGATGGTGAGAAACTGAACTCTTGTGGCAATGGGAACAGAGAGAAAAATAGTGTTGGATGTATGTGGTCAAATGATTTCAGGAGAAATGGCAGTGTGCAATGAAACAGAAGTAAGCTGACAAGTTTTCAAACTGTTGGTATCACTATCTCCCAGAATCTAGTCCGAGCAACAGTGCTCTCACAAAATGATCCATAAAAATACAATTTTCTAGAGAAAATAAATTTGAAAATCTTGGATACTTTATACCTCTTTTGGAGATTATAGTACTCCTTTGGGTCCATTAGCTCTTCCTATTATAGTTTTATATCCCTTCCATCAAGTAAAAGTATAATTAAAGAGGGATTTGGGTATTTCGATTCTCTTTAAGGAAAAGTAGTTTACATGCATTTATGTTAGGGGTAAATTACTTGAGCCCCCTTTGTGATTTCAGTTTGCCTGAATTCTTTTTTAAAAAATAATAATTGTCAAAATGGCTTTTGAAGTGTGAAGTTTAAGATTTTCTTAAAATCTTAGTTTAAGTGAAAAAGGTTTTGCTGGGTACTAAAATGGTTTGGCATGCACTTATTTCCTGGACATATGGATTGTAAAATAAGCTGAGGTGTTGAGAATTAAATGAGATAATTTATGCAAAGTCCCTAGCATTATGGGCACATAGTAGGCATTCCATAAATAGTAGCTATAGAATTTAGATTCTGAAATCATTAACTTAAAGGCTCTAGTTACAAATATGAATATGGATGAAATTGTTCAGGGAGAGTGCATGTGAAAAAGAAAAAGGCACGGATGTAAATCTGGGAAAATCTGGCATGCTAGAGAGGACAGGAAGTTAGGATCTGATGACAAAGACTAGAAAGGGATGGTCAGAGAGATAGAAGGAGAACAAGAATAGGACTACATCCTGGAAAATTTTAAGAGGGAAAGAAGGAAGGAATGGTCAGGTTGGGAAATGCCTCGGAGACCTCCAAAAGTGCCAAGACTGACTGACTTGTCAGCTAGAAGGTTACTGGTGAGCATAGCAAGACAAGACCCATCTTGTATTGGTGGAAATAATGGAAAAAAACTTAAAAAATTCAAGTTGAGTTTTCATAGAATTTTTCTTTCACAGAAATCACAAGAAAGGACTATGAGTAGGAGGGACTAAAAGTTGGTTTGTTAAGGCTATGTGATATCTGAGAGAATGAATTCTTGTATACTCCTCAAAACTCTCTGGTGATAGGTAATAGATAATTGCCAACAGGTATTTAACAGCTCAGTTGCCACAATCAAGCTTTCGGAGACCTAAGACTTAATAAAAGGATCTCCTTAGGTAAAGCATCACAAGCCAAAACAACAGCATAAACCTGCTGATTATGAGCTGCTCAAAGACAGAAGCACAATCTTCATCTTCCGTGTATCAAGACACTAGCATAGGACCTGTCTCTTGGATGATAATGTAAGATTTAAAAAAAAAAAAAAAGTTATTTGGCCTGGTTTAATATTAGAACCAGAATTGTAATTTGTGGCTTATATAAAATAATGTGTCAGGATTAAAGGGGAACAGTTTTAATCAGATATCTTAATTCTTAGGAATAGATACAAAATGGTAGGTCTTTCTTGATCAAGGTCATTATAAACTTTTACTGTGCTTATGTAGGTTTTAACTTCATTATTATGAGCCACAGGTGTTAGTAGATTTTATGAGCAGAGGCAATGAAGTAGTCATGTGAGCTAAAGCACAGTACCAGACATAAATAAAAATTAAATTTTTAAAATATCTATGCCTTGCCTAACTCAAAGTTTAACAATCAAGATTAGATCTTTAGGATACCCTTAACTCATAATAATATGATTTTGTTTAACATTTTGGTTTACAGAAATGTAGGTATCCTCCTCAAGAAAAGATTTAATATATGATCAGTTCAAATGTATTTTAAATTTAAAAATATTTAGAGCTAAATATATGTGAGAAAATAGTTTAATTTTAAGAAACTACCATACTGTTTTCCAAAATGATTGGTGAATTTATATTCCTACCAGCAGTGTGCAAGTTCCAGTTGCTCCACATTCTTGCCAACATTTGATATTGTCAGTTGTTGTTTTTTTTTTAATTTTAGTCATCCTAATGGGGTCTAGTGGTATCTCTCATTGGTGTTTACATTTGCATTTCTCTAATGATGAATTATTGAGCATCTTTTTCATGTACTTATTTTCCAACTGTATCTCTTCTTTGGTGAGTTGTCTGCTCACAACTCTTGTGCATTTTTTTAAAAAATTGGAGGTTGGTCAGGCATGGTGGTGCATACCTGTAATCCCAGCACTTTGGAGGTGAAATGGGCAGATTGCTAGAGCTGAGGAGTTTGAGACCAGCCTGGGCAACATGGCAAAACCCTGTCTCTACAAAAGAATACAAAACTTAGCTAGGCATGGTGGTGTGTGCCTGTAGTCCCAGCTACTCAGGAGGCTGAGGTGGGAGGAACGCTTGAGCTCAGGAGCTCAGGGCTGCAGTGGGTCAAGATCATACCACTGTACTACAGCCTGGATGACAGAGGAAAACTGTGCCTCAAAAAAAAAAAAAAAAAAAAAAAAGAAAAAAATGGAGGTTTTTAAAAATTCAGTTTTGAGTTCTCCATAGAGTTCCAATACACATCTGTTTATCAGATATATAGGATTTGAAAATATATTCTCCAGTCTGTGATTTATCTTTTCATTCTCTTTTGAAGAGTAGACTTTTAAATTTTAAAGTTTGATGAAGTTATATTTATGAATTTATAATTTTTATTTTATGGATTATGCTCTTAGTGTCATACCTAAGTTACTTGTACACATACTATATGATCCAGCCATCCCAGTACTAGGTATTTATTCAAAATAAATCAAAGTTTGTCCTTTGAGGGGACTTATACATGAATGTTAATGTTAATAGCATGTTATTTGTAATAACCGCAAACAGTACATAACTCATATATCCATCAATCAGTAAATGGATAAACAAATCATGATATAGCCATACAATAGAATACTACTAGTTATAAAAAACAAAGTAACTATTGATAAATGATACAATATGTATGAACCCAAAATATTCTGAGTGAAAGAAGCCGGACCCCCAAAAAAGTTACATACCATATGTTTCCATTTATATAAAATTATAGAAAATGCAAATTAATCTATAATGGAAGAGGGTAGATCAGTGGCTGCTTGGGAACAAGGAGGTGAGTAAGAAGGGGCATGAGGAACTTTGGGAGGTGCTGAATATGTATTTTGATTATGGTGATAGCTTCACAGCTATATTTTTTATGTCACAGCTTATCAAATAGTACATTTTAAATATGTACATTTTATTGTATGCCATTGTTTACCTTACTAAAACTATAAATAAATAGCGTGCAAATAAATAGTTGAATTATCCCTTAGAATCATTTAGTAGAATGGAGCACTTTAAAAAACTAATAAACTTTCTAGCATTTACTTGAAGCTCTTCATATTAATCAGAGTGATTCATCATTGAGGGTAAAGAAATAATCACCCATAGTGAAAAAATGCCTGTGTTCCTAGTAACAAATAAACAGAGAAAGGGTGCAACCATGAATAAGAGAGTAAAGGAAGATGAATTGTAAGTTATGACTTAAAAAGAAACAATTCTCAGCAAACTATCCCAAGAACAGAAAACCAAATACCACATGTTCTCACTCATAGGTAGGAATTGAACAATGAGGTCACTTGGACACAGGAAGGGGAGCATCACACACCGGGTCCTATTGTGGGGTGGGGGGTGGGGGGAGGGGGGAGGGATAGCATTAGGAGATACACTTAATGTAAATGACGAGTTAATGGGTACAGCACACCAACAAGGCACATGTATACATATGTAACAAACCTGCACATTGTGCACATGTACCCTAGAACTTAAAGTATAATAATAAAAAAGTTGAACAGAAAAAAAAAAAAAGAAACAATTACATGGTTAATCTAAAAGCTAGTATATATGAAAGCTTTGTAGCTAATTTAATGTTAAATAGAAATTAGGGTCATAGGTACAGATGATTAGAAAATACAAGAGAAAATGCTGATATTTACTATACAGAATTAAGTTTTTTTTTTTTTTTTTATTATACTTTAAGTTGTAGGGTACATGTGCATAACGTGCAGGTTTGTTACATATGTATACTTGTGCCATATTGGTGTGCTGTACCCATCAACTCGTCATTTACATCAGGTATAACTCCCAGTGCAATCCCTCCCCCCTCCCCCCTCCCCATGATAGGCCCCAGTGTGTGATGTTCCCCTTCCTGAGTCCAAGTGATCTCATTGTTCAGTTCCCACCTATGAGTGAGAACATGCGGTGTTTGGTTTTCTGTTCTTGTGATAGTTTGCTAAGAATGATGGTTTCCAGCTGCATCCATGTCCCTACAAAGGACACAAACTCATCCTTTCTGATGGCTGCATAGTATTCCATGGTGTATATGTGCCACATTTTCTTAATCCAATCTGTCACTGATGGACATTTGGGTTGATTCCAAGTCTTTGCTATTGTGAATAGTGCCGCAATAAACATACGTGTGCATGTGTCTTTATAGCAGCATAATTTATAATCCTTTGGGTATATACCCAGTAATGGGATGGCTGGGTCATATGGTACTTCTAGTTCTAGATCCTTGAGGAATCGCCATACTGTTTTCCATAATGGTTGAACTAGTTTACAATCCCACCAACAGTGTAAAAGTGTTCCTATTTCTCCACATCCTCTCCAGCACCTGTTGTTGCCTGACTTTTTAATGATCACCATTCTAACTGGTGTGAGATGGTATCTCATTGTGGTTTTGATTTGCATTTCTCTGATGGCCAGTGATGATGAGCATTTTTTCATGTGTCTGTTGGCTGTATGAATGTCTTCTTTTGAGAAATGTCTGTTCATATCCTTTGCCCACTTTTTGATGGGGTTGTTTGTTTTTTTCTTGTAAATTTGTTTGAGTTCTTTGTAGGTTCTGGATATTAGCCCTTTGTCAGATGAGTAGATTGCAAAAATCTTCTCCCATTCTGTAGGTTGCCTGTTCACTCTGATGGTAGTGTCTTTTGCTGTGCAGAAGCTCTTTAGTTTAATGAGATCCCATTTGTCAATTTTGGCTTTTGCTGCCGTTGCTTTTGGTGTTTTAGACATGAAGTCTTTGCCCATGCCTATGTCCTGAATGGTACTACCTAGGTTTTCCTCTAGGATTTTTATGGTATTAGGTCTAACATTTAAGTCTCTAATCCATCTTGAATTAATTTTCGTATAAGGAATAAGGAAAGGATCCAGTTTCAGCTTTCTACTTATGGCTAGCCAATTTTCCCAGCACCATTTATTAAATAGGGAATCCTTTCCCCATTTCTTGTTTCTCTCAGGTTTGTCAAAGATCAGATGGCTGTAGATGTGTGGTATTATTTCTGAGGCCTCTGTTCTGTTCCATTGGTCTATATCTCTGTTTTGGTACCAGTACCATGCTGTTTTGGTTACTGTAGCCTTGTAGTATAGTTTGAAGTCAGGTAGCGTGATGCCTCCAGCTTTGTTCTTTTGACTTAGGATTGTCTTGGAGATGCGGGCTCTTTTTTGGTTCCATATGAACTTTAAAGCAGTTTTTTCCAATTCTGTGAAGAAACTCATTGGTAGCTTGATGGGGATGGCATTGAATCTATAAATTACCTTGGGCAGTATGGCCATTTTCATGATATTGATTCTTCCTATCCATGAGCATGGTATGTTCTTCCATTTGTTTGTGTCCTCTTTTATTTCACTGAGTAGTGGTTTGTGGTTCTCCTTGAAGAGGTCCTTTACATCCTTGTAAGTTGGATTCCTAGGTATTTGATTCTCTTTGAAGCAATTGTGAATGGAAGTTCATTCCTGATTTGGCTCTCTGTTTGTCTGTTACTGGTGTATAAGAATGCTTGTGATTTTTGCACATTAATTTTGTATCCTGAGACTTTGCTGAAGTTGCTTATCAGCTGAAGGAGATTTTGGGCTGAGACAATGGGGTTTTCTAAATATACAATCATGTCATCTGCAAACAGGGACAATTTGACTTCTTCTTTTCCTAACTGAATACCCTTGATTTCTTTCTCTTGCCTAATTGCCCTAGCCAGAACTTCCAACACTATGTTGAATAGGAGTGGTGAGAGAGGGCATCCCTGTCTTGTGCCAGTTTTCAAAGGGAATTTTTCCAGTTTTTGCCCATTCAGTATGATATTGGCTGTGGGTTTGTCATAGATAGCTCTTATTATTTTGAGGTACGTTCCATCAATACCGAATTTATTGAGCGTTTTTAGCATGAAGGGCTGTTGAATTTTGTCAAAAGCCTTTTCTGCATCTATTGAGATAATCATGTGGTTCTTGTCTTTGGTTCTGTTAATATGCTGGATTATGTTTATTGATTTGCGAATGTTGAACCAGCCTTGCATCCCAGGGATGAAGCCCACTTGATCATGGTGGATAAGCTTTTTGATGTGTTGCTGAATCCGGTTTGCCAGTATTTTATTGAGGATTTTTGCATCGATGTTCATCAGGGATATTGGTCTAAAATTCTCTTTTTTTGTTGTGTCTCTGCCAGGCTTTGGTATCAGGATGATGTTGGCCTCATAAAATGAGTTAGGGAGGATTCCCTCTTTTTCTATTGATTGGAATAGTTTCAGAAGGAATGGTACCAACTCCTCCATGTACCTCTGGTAGAATTCAGCTGTGAATCCATCTGGTCCTGGACTTTTTTTGGTTGGTAGGCTATTAATTATTGCCTCAATTTCAGAGCCTGCTATTGGTCTATTCAGGGACTCAACTTCTTCCTGGTTTAGTCTTGGAAGAGTGTAAGTGTCCAGGAAATTATCCATTTCTTCTAGATTTTCCAGTTTATTTGCGTAGAGGTGTTTATAGTATTCTCTGATGGTAGTTTGTATTTCTGTGGGGTCGGTGGTGATATCCCCTTTATCATTTTTAATTGCGTCGATTTGATTCTTCTCTCTTTTCTTCTTTATTAGTCTGGCTAGTGGTCTGTCAATTTTGTTGATCTTTTCAAAAAACCAACTCCTGGATTCATTGATTTTTTGGAGGGTTTTTTGTGTCTCTATCTCCTTCAGTTCTGCTCTGATCTTAGTTATTTCTTGCCTTCTGCTAGCTTTCGAATGTGTTTGCTCTTGCTTCTCTAGTTCTTTTAATTGTGATGTTAGAGTGTCAATTTTAGATCTTTCCTGCTTTCTCTTGTGGGCATTTAGTGCTATAAATTTCCCTCTACACACTGCTTTAAATGTGTCCCAGAGATTCTGGTATGTTGTATCTTTGTTCTCATTGGTTTCAAAGAACATCTTTATTTCTGCCTTCATTTCGTTATGTACCCAGTAGTCATTCAGGAGCAGGTTGTTCAGTTTCCATGTAGTTGAGCGGTTTTGATTGAGTTTCTTAGTCCTGAGTGCTAGTTTGATTGCCCTGTGGTCTGAGAGACAGTTTGTTATAATTTCTGTTCTTTTACATTTGCTGAGGAGTGCTTTACTTCCAATTACGTGGTCGATTTTGGAGTAAGTACGATGTGGTGCTGAGAAGAATGTATATTCTGTTGATTTGGGGTGGAGAGTTCTATAGATGTCTATTAGGTCTGCTTGCTGCAGAGATGAGTTCAATTCCTGGATATCCTTGTTAACTTTCTGTCTCATTGATCTGTCTAATGTTGACAGTGGAGTGTTGAAGTCTCCCATTATTATTGTATGGGAGTCTAAGTCTCTTTGTACATCTCTAAGGACTTGCTTTATGAATCTGGGTGCTCCTGTATTGGGTGCATATATATTTAGGATAGTTAGCTCTTCCTGTTGAATTGATCCCTTGACCATTATGTAATGGCCTTCTTTGTCTCTTTTGATCTTTGATGGTTTAAAGTCTGTTTTATCAGAGACTAGTATTGCAACCCCCGCTTTTTTTTGTTCTCCATTTGCTTGGTAAATCTTCCTCCATCCCTTTATTTTGAGCCTATGTATGTCTCTGCTTGTGAGATGGGTCTCCTGAATACAGCAGACTGATGGGTCTTGACTCTTTATCCAGTTTGCCAGTCTGTGTCTTTTAATTGGAGCATTTAGTCCATTTACATTTAAGGTTAAGATTGTTATGTGTGAACTTGAACCTGCCATTATGATATTAACTGGTTATTTTGCTCGTTAGTTGATGTAGTTTCTTCCTAGCCTCGATGGTCTTTACATTTTGGCATGTTTTTGCAATGGCTGGTACCGGTTGTTCCTTTCCATGTTGAGTGCTTCCTTCAGGGTCTCTTGTAAGGCAGGCCTAGTGGTGACAAAATCTCTAAGCATTTGCTTATCTGTAAAGGATTTTATTTCTCCTTCACTTATGAAACTTAGTTTGGCTGGATATGAAATTCTGGGTTTAAAATTCTTTTCTTTAAGAATGTTGAATATTGGCCCCCACTCTCTTCTGGCTTGGAGAGTTTCTGCCAAGAGATCTGCTGTTAGTCTGATGGGCTTCCCTTTGTGGGTAACCCGACCTTTCTCTCTGGCTGCCCTTAAGATTTTTTCCTTCATTTCAACTTTGGTGAATCTGGCAATTATGTGTCTTGGAGTTGCTCTTCTCGAGGAGTATCTTTGTGGCGTTCTCTGTATTTCCTGGATTTGAATGTTGGCCTGCCCTACTAGGTTGGGGAAGTTCTCCTGGATGATATCCTGAAGAGTGTTTTCCAACTTGGTTCCATTTTCCCCCTCACTTTCAGGCACCCCAATCAGACGTAGATTTGGTCTTTTTACATAATCCCATACTTCTTGCAGGCTTTGTTCATTTCTTTTTCTTCTTTTTTCTTTTGGTTTCTCTTCTCGCTTCATTTCATTCATTTGATCCTCAATCGCAGATACTCTTTCTTCCAGTTGATCGAGTCGGTTACTGAAGCTTGTGCATTTGTCACGTATTTCTCGTGTCATGGTTTTCATCTCTTTCATTTCGTTTATGACCTTCTCTGCATTAATTACTCTAGCCATCAATTCTTCCACTTTTTTTCAAGATTTTTAGTTTCTTTGCACTGGGTACATAATTCCTCCTTTAGCTCTGAGAAGTTTGATGGACTGAAGCCTTCTTCTCTCATCTCGTCAAAGTCATTCTCTGTCCAGCTTTGATCCATTGCTGGTGATGAGCTGCGCTCCTTTGCCGGGGGAGATGCGCTCTTATTTTTTGAATTTCCAGCTTTTCTGCCCTGCTTTTTCCCCATCTTTGTGGTTTTATCTGCCTCTGGTCTTTGATGATGGTGGTGTACTGATGGGGTTTTGGTGTAGGTGTCTTTCCTGTTTGATAGTTTTCCTTCTAACAGTCAGGACCCTCAGCTGTAGGTCTGTTGGAGATTGCTTGAGGTCCACTCCAGACCCTGTTTGCCTGGGTATCAGCAGCAGAGGCTGCAGAAGATAGAATATTTCTGAACAGCGAGTGTACCTGTCTGATTCTTGCTTTGGAAGCTTCCTCTCAGAGGTATACTCCACCCTGTGAGGTGTGGGGTGTCAGACTGCCCCTAGTGGGGGATGTCTCCCAGTTAGGCTACTCAGGGGTCAGGGACCCACTTGAGCAGGGAGTCTGTCCCTTCTCAGATCTCAACCTCCGTGTTGGGAGATCCACTGCTCTCTTCAAAGCTGTCAGACAGAGTCGTTTGCCTCTGCAGAGGTTTCGGCTGCGTTTTTTATTGCCCTGTCCCTAGAGATGGAGTCTACAGAGACAGGCAGGTTTCCTTGAGCTGCTGTGAGCTCCACCCAGTTCGAGCTTCCCAGCAGCTTTGTTTACCTACTTAAGCCTCAGCAATGGCGGGTGCCCCTCCCCCAGCCTTGCTGCTGCCTTGCCGGTATATCACAGACTGCTGTGCTAGCAATGAGGGAGGCTCCGTGGGTGTGGGACCCTCCCGGCCAGGTGTGGGATATGATCTCCTGGTGTGCCTGTTTGCTTAAAGCACAGTATTGGGGTGGGAGTTACCCGATTTTCCAGGTGTTGTGTGTCTCAGTTCCCCTGGCTAGGAAAAGGGATTCCCTTCCCCCTTGCGCTTCCCAGGTGAGGCAATGCCTCGCCCTGCTTCAGCTCTCGCTGGTTGGGCTGCAGCAGCTGACCAGCACCGATCGTCCGGCACTCCCCAGTGAGATGAACCCAGTACCTCAGTTGAAAATGCAGAAATCACTGGTCTTCTGTGTCGCTCGCGCTGGGAGTTGGAGACTGGAGCTGTTCCTATTCGGCCATCCCAGAATTAAGTTTTATAAAGAGTTCACTTAGTACTCACTTAATAAAGGAAAATATAGAGGCAGAGTGAAGTTAAATGAGAAATGCACCATTAACTATAATAAAGTGCTTGTAATGTTCAGAGACAGATTAATGATGACAATGGCAATGTCACTGGTGATAAGTGCAAAAGTAATTACAGTTTTTATATATTCATTTTTTCCCAAATTCATTCTAACTGCCTTTCTCTAGTCTAAATTCATAGGATTGTCTATTTTTTAAAAATTTTCTGGTGCATGTCCAGAACCTCATACTGCAATGATAATAATCCCTATAAAAGGATCATTAAAAGATAGAAAGAATATAGAAAAAACAATTTGTCAGTATTTGTTTGTAAAAGTTTTCGAACATTAATTATTTACTTCATATTGGGTTAATAACATGTACTCATGAAATGACTCACTTTCAAGATATTGATTTAGCCATCTCAGCACTGTAGACATATTATGAATTATAAAGTTTTCTGAATTTCCCTGTACTGATTAATATAAATTACAGCATTATTCTTGACTAAATATAAATTGACAAAATGCAATAGAATTTATGAAAAATGAAATAGATCAAATGTTAAACTGCAATGAATTTTCAGATTAACATTTTTATCTTATTACGAAAGTATAATGAATTTAGAAACTTAAAAATATATACAAAAACACATAAATAAAATTTTTTACCTGCACTCCCACCATTTAGAGATAACCACTGTTAACATGTTCATTCATTTCCTTCTTTTTCGTTTTTTAAACTGATGGTATATGTGGATACTTATATGTAAATTACACACATGTACTTATATTTGTTAAATTCTATGTATACAGTTTTGTAGTTTTAATGTTATGTCAAGTAATAATTGTGAGGCAATTTTGTCAACTGCCACAGTACATTCATATTTGTTTACCCATTTAGAGGAATTTATTCATTTAAAATAATGATATAACTATGAGGAGTTTATCATAGCATTATATAAAAACAAATACATGAAAAACAAAACAAATAACACTAATAAGTCATTAGCTAATCAATTGTTTTAGTCATCTAAGATATTACAATGAAGCTGAAACGTTTTCAAATAATCGTATTCTGAGAAACTTTAGTATTAATAAATATTAATATAATTTATTAATATAAATGTTATAACATATTGAAACAAATATATACAATACCGCTGCATGTGTCTATGTGTGTTTATGCATAATCTTGTCTGGCTTTCAGAATGAAAGTTGCATACAGTGGAGCAACATAACAAAATGTGGTTTCCTGAAATCATGTGACTATCATATAAAACCCTCAGAAACAGTATGTGAGAAAGAGATAAAGTTCTAGCTGGTCATTTCTCTCTTTCTCTGTCATGGCAATTCCTGATGGTTGGAATTGCAGGTGATGTCATTTTTCCTATCTTTTTTGTATTTTCTAAATGTTCCAAATTTAATTTTCATCATTATTATAATTATAAAATATGTAGTAAGCAGTTCCTTGTGTCATTCAAGTCACTGAAAACATGACTTTTTGTGGTTGTATTACATCCCAACAATATTGCTACATTTTATTATAGGGATTCTCTAGCATTGCCATTTAAATCATTTATTTTGTTATTGTTGCCATATTTCAAATAATGAGATCAAGATCATTAATATGGGTAAAACATTGTCTTTGATCTTTTCATTACACCCAAAAATTTTTTTCTTAAGGAACTCTGACCCCTAACCCACCAGCTAGGAAATGTTTGTTGCTATAACATAGTTTTAATGAAGAAAATTGTAAAAATATTAAGCTCTATTTAAGCCCCTGACCACAACTCAAGTTAGCTGTGCTAAAAATGTAGATTATTGGTTATTTGGATGAGATGTTGTTGAAGAAAGTGCAAATCTGTGCACCCCACTGATGAAGGGTCAACTCTATCATAGCTGTAATGATCCCATTCTTCATTGGCTTAGAAACTAGTTAAGCCTTTGGGGAAGAAAATATGCTGGTACAATTTCTGTGTTTTTGTGGAAGCCTACAGCTAACAGAATTGCTAGCAAGGAAATGTACATTTGGAAAGGTCACACAAATGAACAAACCTTACAGTTATTTCAAATAGTTAAATGATTTTTGTTCTTATAGATTTGAAGAAGTTAGTGCCATTTTATTGTACTCTCAAATGTTTCACAACTGTATGATAAAGTTATAAAAGAAAGGTTACTATTAGATTACCATTCATCAAAATAAAGAGCAAATTGTCCTTGAAAAAGTACCTTAATTTATTCATAGGATATTTTGTTGTTTAATAATTTCTAATGAGTTTGTTGACCTCAGTGCCCATATTTAGAATATAATGGAAAAAAAGTGTGAATTAACAGGTTTCGATTAGAGAAAAAATATGCAATAATTTCTTCTTTTATGGGCTCTCATTTTCATAATTGTAGCACACACATTTAGAAATGCGCTTAATGCTTGATTCCTATCTCCCTGGAATTAATAGTAAGTAGATTGTAGAAGGAGTTGTAACTGCTTTTCAATATTCATTCTCCTTACTAAAAACCTCAGCTTTGACTGGTCACTTTGCCACCTGCCTAAAACGTAATGTTAACCATTCTCCCTCATAACTAGGTGTATCCATGGGACTTAGAGTTGGCAAATAAGATGTTAAGGAGAAACGTGTGTGTATTCGAAGAAGTTCCTTTAAAAGGCAGGAGACTACTTTGTTGAGTCTTTTTCACCATCCACCTGGTGAATATGGATTAGGTGGCTATAGCTCTAGCTTGAGAATAACTTGAACTTGAGAATAAAACTGTGTGCAGTAGAGCAATTAAATATGAGCCTAGATCCATGCCATTGTGTCACTGCCACGCAAATCTTATTCTGTTTACCTACAGGATTTTACTAGATAAAAAAATAAACTTATTTGTGTTTAAGCTTCTAATTTTGCAGGTATTTGTTACCAGTACTAAGATAAGTACTCATATTATGAACATGTTTTCAGAGATGTACTTATATCACTAGGTGTCTGTAAAATATCTTTATCTGTAAAATATTATATTATACTGTATTCCATTATATATTATAGGCAGAGAAGTAAAAATGTTATGCTCCAACATAAGCCAGAGATCTTGAGATATTCAAAATATCGCTTTGTGTCTGGTGATATATTCTTAGACAGTATGTGCTGGAAAAAGCACTGAGTCTATATTCTCGTCAATAGCACTCAGATATAGTGCCATGATAAACATATTTAATTTGTTTAATAGCCATTAGGTTGTTCCTGTTTATTAAAGACTTGATTTCTCTTCTGGCCTTTGCTATTCAGAGTGCTAAAAAGTAGGAGTAGGTGCCCATCAAGGTATGTCTCTGCTCTCATATGTAGGCTTTACATTATGTTTCCATGTAGCTTCTCTGATCTACCCATTTATGTAACAGACATCTAAACATGGCCTAAAATATTACAATTTCAGTTTTCATATTAACAAATTATGCACAAAACAGAATACCTCCTTTATTCTGAGGTTCCACTCATTCCAAAATAGAAGCTATATATTAGAATAATTGTATCAAAGTATCTACTTTAAATTGGTCTAGAGAAAATATACTTCTTTGGAATCACATAGTGTCCTACGGTTATGAGCTTATAAATACAGTGCAACCTGCCCTGCCTCTGTCCTGGATTGTGGTAGCCTATTACATTCTTCCTACAAACAGAACTCCTTTTTTCTGTGAGGAATGCATTCCATGTGAAATAAAGTGAGCCCAACCTGAAAATATCTAAACTTGTGCATGGCCTATATGATTGATCCGGGATAGAATATGTGACTCAAGCTGGAAAAATAAGACGTCTCACCAGGACTTTTCCGCTCTTGAGAGATATGCTGTTTTCCTTAGGGATGGCAAGGACTAAAGCTACATAAACTTGGAGCATCCAATTTTGCCCACCATAGAAAAGAGCCTGAATGTAACAAGAACCAAAACATTAAGAGAGAACAAGAAGTTACAACATTTTAGTGCTGGGATTATATATTCCTTGAAGTTTTCATAATATGAAAAAAGTTATTTCTTTCTTACGTCGACTGGTTTGAGTTGACTTTCTGCAACTAAAAGAGACCTGATTAATAAAGCTTCTTTTTGTCATAGAGAAATTATTAAAGAATACAAGAAGTGAAGTGAAAGAAGGTGGGTGCTCTTTGTTTGGTTGGTAAATCTCTTAGAAACATTATAGCTGAATCTTCCAAGGCCCAGGTCTCTTTGTCTCTTGGAATTCATTCAACCATCAAATTAGTTGGCTCTTTTTTAGGCACTGTGCAAATAAACAGATGGACAAGAATATCGTGCGGCTGAGATTTTGATTTTATAAAAGGTTATGATTCTATCCAACCAAGCAATTTGAAGCTTCTCCCACGATAGTTGAATGGATTAGCTGGTTTTCACCACTGCCAATAGATGATGAGGGCACCTTTGGTGAATATTAGTTTTTTATTGGACGCGAATCTCCTCTTTTTTGGTAATACATATTATTTCTTTCTCTCGCCCACTGGCTTAGGCAAGGGTGCCAATTCAGTGTTCTATTTCCCTGGCCAGGGGTGAAAACATTCTTTAGACTTGGCCAATCCTGGTAGCTCATTGCCCTGGCCACAGCAATTGACTCAAGGTTGGACATATTTAACCTAAACTGGGCCAATCAGAATCTTTTCTTGGTGTTTTCTATGTAGATGCAGGATGAGAGACTCTATTTTGAAGTAACTAAATGAGACCGGTTACTAGATGAGACCAGTATAATTTTTGAAGGTCTTTGTAGCCACACCTCCACATCTCACATTTCCTAACCCTCTCCTACTAACTTACTACCACCAAATAGAGAAAGCCCGTCTGCAAGAGAATGAGGTCAACATACATAAAATGAAAGAGCTGAGAGATGGGGGCAGGAAATGCTAACTGTATCATCTGAGTCAACTGGGTCAGCATACATGTGTGCTTCATAATTATGAGAGCTAATGTGTACATATTTTCTAAAATACTAGACCATAACAAATGTCATCACATCAGAAGGGGAGTAAGTGTGGGTATGTGCAGACATGAACACGTATTTTTATACTTGTGAGTTTAGTGAAAGCTGTGTATATGCGACAAGTAGGATAGAAAGGGGAGACTAATATTTCTAAACTCTATATTCTAAACTGAGTTATAGGAGCTCTTTCATCTCATTGTAATTGCTTAAAAATATTATAGTTTCTGTAAGTAGTTACTGACTTGAACCCCTTGGGGAAAAGTTTGAATATGCTATAGGTTTCTTGACATGATAATATGAGCTAAACAAGCTAGAACATTTGCAAAGTGCTATAAATGTGCCAACGTTTCTTTTGATGGTTAATTTTAAGGTCAAAGGCCTTGGTATATTTTAATGAACAGTCTAAATGATTTTGGAATAGCAATGAAGATGGTTTGTGAGGAAAATAAAATGCTAATAATGCTGATGCCATTTTTTAAATGGCTTATAGTAGAATTTGAATGTTTAAAAAACCTGGATGCAGTTTTTAAAAGTCAAGTGATTAACCAAATCATAAGACAAAGAAAACTTGTAAATTCTATCATAAAATGTTGTTGGAATTTACAGACACTCTGGACATCACATGATTCATTACCTTGCAACTTTGAAATGGTGAATCTTTGAGTGAAGCGAGTGAGTTAGAAAACAAAAGCAGCTAGAGCCCTATCTTCCCTCTTTTGTTTTTTATTCAGTAACTTTTTAGGAAATGAAGAGGGTTCTACTCTTTATCCACTGACTTTCAACTCTGACCTAAAATGTGAAACATTTCCCTTTCCCTTCTACTGTGTCTTCTTCCTCTGCCAAGATATATGGGCTTTCTTGAAGGTGAACTTAGGAGCTGTAACTGCAGACTCTATGTAAGTAACTAATTTATTGCCTCTCAGCTGAAAACACATACTCTCTTGCCTATTTTGTGATAATAAAGTTGGACCTTCAGTTTTTATTCTTGTTTAGCTAGTATGAGTTAGGCTCTGCTGAAAGAAGAAACCAGAAGGAGATAGCAAGACTACGAGAAAGTGAAGAGACTTCTCTAGTTTTTGTTTCTACTGAGTGGTAGCAAGTCTCAGCATGCTATTGATTCTGGAGGTGACAGTGGCTTGCATGATTCTGTGGTGGTGGGTGGTTTTCAGCAAGTTTCTTCTTGATCAGAGCAGTGGGTATCATTTCTTCAGCAGTTCATTATTTCCATAGAATTCAACATTAAATGAGGACCTTCTAAGTTTCTAAGATTTTCTTTGTTTACATTTTCATCAGCCCTAGGAATATTATTTATTTTCTACTGCCGCATAACAAATTACCAAAAATGTAGCATCTTAACATGTATTTATTATCTCACAGTGTCCCAAGGGGTAGGAGCCTGGGTATGGTTTAGTTGGATTTTCAGCTGTGGGTCTCAGTAGACTCCAACCAGGTGTAACCTGGGATGTGTTCTCATCTGGAGATTTCACTAAGGAAGAATTGTTTTCCAAGTGCATTCAAGTTTTTGTTAGAATTTGTTTCCTTATGGCTGCATGACTCAGGGCCCCAGTATCCTACTTAAAGCTAGTTGGAGGCCACTCTCAGTTCCTAGAGGCCACTACCAGGCCTCTGACATGTGGCCCTTCCAATAGGCAGTTCATAAATGGCTATTTGCTGCTTCGAGGCCAGAAGAGAAATCTCTTGCTATAGTCTGTTAAGATGAACTTTTATATAGCATAACCTGATCAAATGTGTTACATCCCATCATGTTTTCCATGTAATATTGGTTAGAGGCAAGTCATTGGTTTTATCCACACTCAAGAAGAGGGGATGATAACAAGGGTATGACTCATTGGGGGTCAACTTAGAGTGTGTCTGCCGCAGGGTGGTAGCTGCTTCCTGAAGATTCTGCTTCTAAAACACTGTAGTGTTTTTATTTACCCCTTTTAGTAGTTGGCCAACTTTTATCAAGTTCTTTATATTAAGTTTTACCTGTTGAGATAACTGGCATGGTTTCTGTCTCATGATGAGATCCTGAACAATATAAGCTCTATCCTTGGCATGTCCCTACTACCACCTACTATGTCAGTAGGCTCATAGAACTAAGATATTTCTATTAATGAAGTCCCAGAACCCTAGCTTGCCCTCAGGAGAAGAGCCAAATACAATACTGATAGAGTCAGAACTGCAGAAAAAAATCCAGATGGAATTACACGAATTCTTGACATTTATCTGGTGTGATATAATATTGAGCTAATTTCTGATAACTGAGACACCCTTGTGCCAGCTTCCATTCTCTTTTCCCTGGAGGGCAAGCAGGACCAAGTTAGTTGGGGTTTTCAGAGGTCATATGCCCTTTCAGCATGATAAATTAGTTGGCTATTAAACTAAATGTTTCTTGACTTTCAAAATGAGAACATTAAGATGGTCCTTTAACATATTTATTTGCCTTGCTGGGAAGGTAGTCAAGGTTTGCTGGATTTGTGATGTGCTAAATGAATGTTTAGCTGAGGTGCTCAGGTGGTTTTATTGGTAAGGTTAGCTACAAAAATGAAGGCGTGAGGTTATTGGAGGACAACATGACATCCATTAAATTAAATGCCTATTACATTTTCCGAACGGTGGAAAAGAATTTCTTAAAAGCCAAGAGGGAATGAAGCATTCCAAAAAGTGAAACAACCTGACACTTAGTTTAAGTAAGTTTTCCTTCTATTGAAAAGATTTCTTTTGACACTATTTCAGGATGTTTTTTGCAGCAGTTGCAAACAGCTTGTAGATGCTGATGAAAATAAAACAAAGATGAGGGAACAGGAAATAACTAGGCTATTTCAAATACTAGCAGCTGATATCATCATTTCTTTTCTTTTTAAACTTGCTTTGGTTTTACCAAAGTGGTGTACATCAATCCTGCTTTTCATTTTTCCTTTATGCCTATTATGCAGACTTTCAAAAGCAAAGTCTTATGAGGTTAATTAAAGAATTAATCTGTCAAAATGCATCAAAAGAGGCCTAAAACACTGTTCAGATGTACTTCCTTTTTGAAGAATATCTATGTGTTTAAGATGGTAAAATGATTATAAGCCATATTCAACAACAGAGCCATATTAACTCTTTGGAGAAATTGTTTAACTATCTTGGACCATGGGCAAAACAAAGTGCTAGTATAAGGGCCTGATCTTGAATTACGACCTTTAAATCATGGATAAACAAGTAACTGACTTTTCAATTTGTATTGGAGATTCATTTCTATTGAAAATATTCCAGAGCACCAGTGAGTTCAAGGGAACATCTTATATCAGTGTAACTTATGTATATGATTGTTCCTCCGATTTGTTTTCCACTTATGATTATTTATAAATTGCAAATAAGTGGTGAATCAACTATAAAAACACTTTTATTTAAAGGAAATATGTCTCAGCAGAATCCACATGGCATTTTTTGATCCAATCAAAAAAGATGCATAGAAGTTCTTTGGGACAGCGAGACTTCTTCCATAGTCTGAACTTCCTATCCAGAGAAGAAATCTATTGACTTAAAAAAAAATCAGCCTTTTGTCCAGGACCATATTATGGAGCATAATACTGATAACCCTGCTGGTATTTTAAACAAGAATTTCTAGTGCTGGCAAATTAGCTCAAGGTGAACATTTTAAACCTAGGTCCTTTGCTACATGTATTATAGGGTGTGGCAGGTAGGCCAGTATTAAGGTTCATTTTTCAGGCTGGGCTTCTCCATCCCTCATGTATGTTTTGTCCATCTATTGTTTTAAATTGTCCCTATGAGACCACTGAGAAGGAAAAAAATTTCTTTTAAAATTGGAATTCAGCTGTATGAAGTGGATTTGTGGGGTTGGTTATAGAGTTGATAGAAGCCAAATTACTGAGACACTAGTGAGAAAAAGTTTTTCATAGGAAGAGGAGGGAATCTGACCTAGGCTGCTGGGCTCAGTTGCATGGCCCAAGTACATAGTTGTTTGGTAGATAACATGGCCGCTGATATTAAAACCACTACTTACCTAGACATCCTGCTGACAAGTGTGTGCTTTTGAAAGGAAAATAATAGCTTGCATGAAATTAAACAGCTATTTCTGTACCTTCTGCTTCACTTTAGGTCCCACGTTACCTTGTGAGTTATCTCCTTTTCCTCCCTCCGCCTCCCTTCTAATTTTACATACACGGATGTAAGAATATTCTTCATGTTCTTCAGGCATAAGGAGGACCTGCTGTTTTCTAGATAGTCCAGTTTTAAAGTAATATTGGTGGCTTAGCTATTGGAAGTAGGGTTCTGGGTTAGAAAGCATTGAAGTGGCAAGGGAGGTAGACTGTAGGTTAGAATCCACATTAGCAGTAAGTAGGAAGTATTCACTATGACAATTGTATTAGACTTGACTTCGTGATATCCACAAATACTTGGAGGAGGGAGACTCCACAAATAAATGGACTTGCTATTTAAGCATGGAGGCCTACAGCATTAGATTTAGGTTCCTGATAATTTATCTTTCTAACTCTAAAATTAGTTTTTCAGTAGAAAAATTTAAGTATAGCTATCAGTGAGACTTCATTTACATCTGAAGCCTAGTGAAATCTGGAAGGTCTTGGGTAAAACTCCCAATAACAAATCAGTTTAAAAGTCAAGAAAGATCTAGCAAAATACTGTGAAGGTCTTAATTTCTCAAAAACACATAGGATCATATGATATGTAAGATTTAATACAAAAATTATAGTAAACATCTAGTGAGAAAAATTAAGAGTATTTGACCAGTGATCCAGAAACAACAGGCTACCACCCAAAAGAAAATAAAATGGACACTATTTCCCAACATACACCCCCCGCTCCCCCTCAAAAAAAGATGGGATGAAGATGGAAAGATAAGAAATTTTTTTAAAAAAATAATCTTGCAAAATATAATTCTAGAACCCTGCAAGTGTAAGAAGGTAAGCAAAAAGCAAATCCAGACTAGAAATCCAGATGCTATAAACTAAAATTAGACAGCTATGATTACCTAAAAAAGTAAAAATCTCTGATTGACAATTTATACCCTAAGAAGTGTTAAGGAATAAGAGAGAGCTCTAAAAATAATTGTTTGTAATATTGATAACAGATGAAGGATTTTTATTTATTTACAGAAAGATCTAACAAATTGACAAGAAAAGAAAAGTAACCAAAAGAAGAAGTGGCAAAGTCTATGAATAAACAGTACAAAGAAGTACAGGTCCAAATAGTCAACAAAATATGAATAATCTCAAATTCTCTAACAGTAAAACACAGGTTAAAGTGACAATGAGCTATTATTTACATCTGAACTGACCAAAATTACAAATAATTCTCATGGAAGGAATTGGGGGATAGACACCTAGCATCCTCTTACATTACTGATAGAAATAGAAAGTGTTTCCACATTTTTGGAAGACAGTTTGGCAACATATATTAAAATTTAATAATGCATACATCATTTAAACCAGCAATTTCACAACTGGAAATCTAGTACATAGAAACAAATGTACCAAATTTTAACAACATACACAAAAGGATGTTGTTCCAGCTTTGTTCTGGTGACTTAAGAATTGGAAGCAAAGTGCGTGAACTCAAGAGGAGAATGGCTGAGTAGTGAATAGCCACACTAGAAAATATTATGCAACCTTTAAAAAGGTAAATTAGGCCAGCCACGGTGGCTCACACCTGTAATCCCTGTACTTTGGGAGGCAGAGGTGCGTGGATCACCTGAGGTCGGGAGTTCGAGACCAGCCTGACCAATATGGAGAAACTCTGTCTCTACTAAAAATACAAAATTAGCTGGGTGTGGTGGCACATGCCTGTAATCCCAGCTACTCAGGAGGCTGAGGCAGGAGAATCACTTGAACCCGGGAGGCAGAGGTTGCGGTGAGCCAAGATCATGCCATCGCACTCCAGCCTGGGCCACAAGAGCAAAACTCTGTCTCAAAAAAAAAAAAAAGGAAATTAGAATTATATCAGCCATTCCATAATTGGTAGTTTATGTAGGATTATAAGAGATAGTACAGAGAAAAATAAGAAGGAATTAGATTTTTAATATGGTTCCCTTTAAGTGAGCCAGCACATGGGGTAGGATACTCTTGTGGAGGTAGGTAAAGAAGATAGGGAAGGTAGGTAGGTATGATAAAAATTGAATGCATGAGATACTTTAAGAATATTCAGTAGGGATATTAATATTCATATAAATGCATATGCCTGTGTATACATAGAAAGATGCATGACAGAATGACCAATATGTAAGCAAATGAGGTGTTGCTCAGATTGGTGGGAGACCAAATGACTTGATTTCTTCTTTATATTTGTATGTACTTTTGAATCATTTTCAGTGAGCATTATTATTGATATAAAAATTCTATTTTCAGTATGGGAAAAGGAAAAGATAATCTGTTCAGATTTTTTAGCTATATGTAGCATATTCTTAAATATGATAGAATTGGTCAGAGAAAGTCAACACAAAATGCTCATGTCAGAAGTGGCTTTTTATTCTCTACTTTGTATTTTTACTACTTACACTGCATTTTTCAATGATGTTGATTTGATCTGTACACTGCAGGGGTTTTCATGCTCATTGGATAAATAAAATGATAGTTTAAAGTAGAATTATAAGGAAACTGCTTATTTTAAGTAGATGTGGTATTTACTATTTGTGAAATAATTGAAACTTTATCTACATGATCCTATGAAAATCAGAAAGTATGGGCTTTGAATTATTTCCCTAAAATTAGTCATACAAATATAAATGACAATTTTATTTATTAGGAAGTCTTATAAAATAAAAATTCTGGGCTTTCTACTGCCTTTGTGAATAAAAATATGAAGAGAAAAATAGAAAAGCATTTACATGCTAGTGACCACAGAAGTTCAGTATTCAAAGAGCTGGTGTCCAAAAGGCCTTTTAGGATTAAACCATGCTTACTGCGGACTTTGACTTTAGACAGACTCTGTTTAAACCTAGGTTCCACCAATTTACTGTGTGATTTATGTAAATGACTTGATCCCTTTATATCTCAGTTTCCTCATCTGTGAAATGTGAGGATTAAAAGAGATCATTTGCTTGAAGGCTTTTGGACATTGCTTGTTCTTTTTTTTGTAAGCACATAATATATGCTGGCTGTTATTACTATAATTATTATCTTCATTTACATTATTTACAAGATTCTCACCTATGTTTACTGATATTTAAGCTGAAGAAAACAGGCTTGAAAATGTAGTTTAAGGGCTAATCTTGTAAGCTACATTTATTATGATAAGTTATGAAACATATTTTATTAAACTGAGTTTGCTTACCTATACTGTAAAATGAACTCATTGTATTTATATTGATTTAACTCATCATCACATATAGTGTAGATAATTTTGCTGATTAGAAAAATTCAAATCCACTGGGTTTAGTTTTCTTCTTACAGAATGGCAAACTGCAAAATAAAGCATTCCTCAAAATGATTCAAATCTTATCATGACAGGAAGCTTGGGTTTCCCATACTAAATCATGACGGAGTACAGGGCTATAGATGGAGTCAGGGAAATTCAATTGTTTGGCTGAATTACTGTCATAAAAATGATATTGAATAATATGGTAAATTTTGAGGTTATAAATGTGCTTGTGATTTTAATTACAATATTAATATTTGCATCAGTAATAAAGGGAGGCTCTAGAATTAGATCATGTGGAATCAAATCTTGGTTTCTTTTGGCTGCCAACTAGTGACATTAGACGAATTATTAACTTCTCTAATTCTTTCTTTCCTTATTTGTTAAATGAGGATAATACATTCATCATATTTTGTAAGATTTAAATAAGATAAAATATATAAGTACTTTAAAGAATCACTGTAATATGGTCAAACATTCAAATGTCTTTGATTATGTCTATTATTAATATTTTTATTGCTGTTTTTCTTCTAATCTATATTCTTTCAGATGGATATGTCTAACTGCTTCCTACATATATCTACTTCCATGCCCCATAGGTACTTCAAATTTATTATGTCTAAAAGTAGACATATTTCCTTCTCTCCTAATCTTTTTCTAATGTATTCCCTATCTCCACAAATGATCCACTCCCACTGTTGCTCAAACAAGAAACCTGGAAGTCATCTTATATTTTGTTTTTCAATCACCAGGCAGTTGCCAAACAAGACTCTATTGCCTTTAATTTAAAAAAAAAAAAAAAAAAAAATTTTTTTTTTTTTTTGAGACAGTATCTTGTTCTGCTGCCCAGGCTAGAGTACAGTGGTGCAATCTCAGCTCACTGCAACCTCCACCTCCCGGGTTCAAGAGATTCTCGTGCCTCAGCCTCCTGAGTAGCTGGGATTACAGGCATGTGCCACCATGCCTGGCTAATTTCTGTATTTTCAGTAGAGACAGGGTTTCATCATGTTGGCCAGGCTAGTCTCAAACGCCTCACCTCAGATAATCCACCAGTCTCGGCCTCCCAAAGTGCTGGGATTACAGGCGTAAGCCACCACGCCCAGCCTATTGCTTTACATTCTTTAAAAAATATATTTTGCCTGCTCTTTCCCAAAGCCATTGCTTTGGTCCCCTCTGCAGTTCTAATGTTCAGGCCCGACTGTGGTTTGAAACCCTGTGAATCCTTCACAATACCGCCAATGTATTGTCACATTAAATAATAAAATCTGAAATGTCTAGATGCTGAGTTCAGGATTAGACTAAAACTTTGGATTAACACTTAGTCTTATAGCATTGTCTCTTCTCCTGTGGGTGCAACCCACAGGGAGGCCTGGAAGATCTTCAAACATGCAGGGTTATTCCTTGTTTCTCTCTGCACAACCAACATCTGCTTTCTTTCAAATCTCAGTTCAAGCTGTGATCCCTCTAAGATGCCTTTCAAAATGGCCTGCATAATTTTCAATTCACTTTCTCTGTGTGTTCATAGTGCCTTGTGAAAACCTGTATTGGAGAACTTGTGGTGCAGATTGTAATAGCCAGTTTGAGCATGGGAACGGTAACTCTTATGGATTATGTCTGAGCATAGTGCCTGAAACATGGTAAGTGCTAAAAAGTATTATCTAGTCTGAAGAGAAATCAAAACTGTGACCTTGGGATTTTTCTCTGGAAAGGATAGAGAATGAATATCCTGTGTCCTATTTCCAATTCCCTACTTACAGGGGCTGGCCATGGACTATTGATGGGAAAGGAAAGAACAGACACTTTGACCTTCATTGAATCTTAAGCATACTTAAGAATTTGATTGGGAACTTATGAAGCTTGAAGAAAAACTAATTTCAAAAAACTTTTTGTTTTCATAAATGTGGATATGCTAGGTAGATATCTTTTTCTTCATACAAAATCAATTTATGCATTTTTGTTTATGAATTATAATCTTTATAAAGGGGAGACTGTTCTATTAACACAGCTCAGAAATGATGTTTACAGTATTTCCATAAAATGACCTCTTTAGACCAGGCTTTAGTAATTTGAGCATTATAAGAAAGGAGGAGTAGGGTCTTCTTTGGCAATATCACTTCACTCTGCATGTTAGAATTATTGTGCTCCCTAAAAAATTTTTAAAAATCCAAACCTAGACTGGCACCCAACTTTACCATCTATCCTCATTATTGATTGGTTTGGAAATGTATATAATAAGACTTGCCATGCACTGTTAGCTTATAGACTTCTACATTTTTTATTACATTGCTTACCTTTGCAAAGATAATTTAAAATTATTTGCTAAACAATTGGTTTCCTAGCTTGGAAAAGAAAGAGAAATCACATATCTTCTTAACCCAAATAGAATTTTTTTTCACCAAATGATACCCTCTTTTGCACAAGAATTCTAGGATAGGACTCTGCAACAATGCTTTCTTCCATGGGACAGAAAGGCTTGATAAGGCAAAAAGCTAGCCCAAGTGTTATTTCTCAGTTCTTCCTTGGGCTTGATATCTCTGGCTGTTTATCGGGGGTCCCATAGAAGCTAACAGTCTCTTTCTCTGAAGGTGATTTTGTCTACTCCCTTTCTCATGCCGCTAAATTTAAGATCTACCCGGATTAGATTAAAACTAGGTTTCCCTTCAAGCACAGATAACAAAATATGTTGGTAAATCCTGTGTACCATTCCATAAAAGCAGAATTATATTCACATAATTTTCTGTGTATTCTATTTACGTAGGTCTTATTTGTTGCGTGCAAAACCTATCCATGATAATCTTCATGGCAATGCTATATTGGAAGATGCTTTTTATCACTTCAATGCCTAGTCAAAATTTAACGATAAAACTGTATTCAGAATTTAAAAGAGGCTCTTTTTAAGCAGACAGTATGAGTGTTTGCAATTATTTGGCAGGAAAATCAAAAGAAAACTAAAGATCGCTAAAAATTAAAGTTAGTTGGAGCTTGAAAAGCACACTACAATTTATAGGTAAAATTCTGCAGTAAGAGACAATGTAAAGAAAAGAGAAAAAGAAAGAAAGCCAAATATCTGCAGTGTGATTTTTAGGAGGAGTGGCTCTGAAGGACAAACCCAAAGACATCTACCACTTTAAGCTCTTGTTTCACAAGGAACAAAGTAATTGCTTTACTGCTGCAACTAATTGACTCAAATATTTTATAGAGACTAATTTTTGGCTATGAAATATATACTGTAATTTATTATTTAAAGATACTTCTTGCTTCCTGAACAAATATTTACTTTTAAAATAAATTCATTTTTGTTTGTTTTGATAGATTTTATCAGCCAACAATTTAGTAATCTAATAGTAACTTTTCTTCACCTTTTCAAAGCAGATGCTCTATTTCTTCCTGCTTAAGGTTTTTGTGTATTAGAGAATGATGCTGATACTAACTTCTGATTTTTCCTTCTAGATGAAGGTAGCACCACTTCATTCCTGGCCTCTCCACACCTACTCCTTTAATTTCTTCTATCCTGAGATGAGAGAGTGACTTGGCTGCTCAGTAAATATAGAAAGAGTAGACTAGGTATACACAGCCCACCTCCCCTCTTCTTTGTTTTACCAGCAAGGTCCCTATAGGAAACAGATTTTATTCTTTTCATGATATATGAGGGAGAAAGTGCACATCTTCCCATATCTTGGGCTAACAGATATAGGACATAGGACTCATGTCCTATGATGGTAATAAAAAGGGTATCTTGGCCTCAGTCTGCACTTTTTTTTCTTCAGTTTGTTCAGAACCTGCATGGGAAGAGGGGTGCTCTTTATTAGGTCTTCTCATGGAATGTTAACATTTGGTGCATGGACCAGGCATATAGAGAATGAAAAGTGGAATTTCTTCAGCAAAATATGTATTTGGAGACCCTTGGCTTAAGATCTAAGGCTTTGGGCTTTAATATAGGGACAAGGCATTTTGACATCGGTGGTTTATAGAAGTTTCTATTAGGTTCTTGGAGGGAAACTGTCTATTGACTTTCATCTGCTGTGACCTGGATGAAAGTTTTAATTTAGCTGCATGACAGCTTGCCCTGCATGGGTAACTGCAACTTCCAGTAGGTTGATCTGTAGCTGAGGGTTTGTATTTTACATTGTTAGGCAGATTCTATATAGGCAATGAGGAAGCTGGGTGAATGGCCTCATCAGAGAAAAATGGGAGACTGCGAAAGTAACTCAGGGAACCACCAAGGCCTTAGTAAGAACGCAACTACGGCAAGGATGAAATTGCAGGCAACACATAACCTCAGGGGAAGCACTGCTTTGACTGCACTGCTGCAGCTTTTCCAGGGAAATGACTCAATTATAAGAAAAAGTGATTTTATAGGTCTTTAAGGCATTTGTAAACTGAAAAATATTTCCTTTTTTTTTTTTTTTTGACAACAAAGCAACTGAGTTGAGTCTGGTAGGAGATACAGGAAAGATTATTGGTTAAATTATTAGTATCAGGACTACAAGTAGCACTTGTTTCATGTACTAAATTCTATTCTGCATTCAGAGCCAAACAGGTATCTGTCTACTACTTGCTAAATTGAAGCTAAACTTGCATCCATGTGGCTTTTACCTGAAGGCTATTTCCTGGCCATATGGCCTCAAGTTAGCATTCCATTAACTATATGTGTGGGAAAAGTTTTCCCCAAGAGGTACAATCCTTACACCTAAGCCATTCTGTAGCAAGTGGTGGTAAAAATAGCTACTGTGGCTCAGGACTGAAAAATCAGTTTATGAGAAAGTATGAATGCTACATCACTGTGTAGAGATACATTTACTTCCATAGTCAAAGGTAAGAAACACAGGGCTCAAAGAAATATACACTAAGAGGTTAGGCAGAAATTGTAAATGTGTACTGCCAAAAATATCTTGTTCCTGTGGGATTTAACCCAAGTGAGCTTATAAGTCTTAGATTATGGACTTTAAAACCAAGATTTTCCTCTCCACAGACAACACTGAGTTTTGTAATGGTTTTTGGAAACATTAAGAATTCAAGAAACTGAGTGTGCCTTGTCTTTCCTGATCTTGGGAGAAAAACAGTCTTTCACCACTAATCTATAGAATTGTATGATCTATAGATTTGCAATTTATAGGGGCTGAGGAAGTTCCTTGTTTCCAAATTTGCAAAAAAAAAAATAAAATTACTGTGAATGGATGTTGAATTTTGTCACAGTTTTCACACATTTTTGTTTGTATGTTTTCTTGAGTTTGTCAATATGGTGATTGACATTGATGTTTGAATGTTGAAAAAGTCTTGTGTTTTCCTTTTAATACTTTGATGATTTCAATTTGCTATTATTTTGATGAGGATTTTTTTGTGTGTTCCTGTTAATGGGTATGTTGGTATGTCATTATCTTTCTTTTTGTCTGTCTTCTTTTGATATTAGAATAAAATGAGTTGGGAACTAGTTACTCTGCTTCAATTTTTTTTAAGTACTTGTAGAATTAATACTATTTCCTTCATAAATTTTTGATAGACTTAATCAAAGGCATTTTTTCCCTGGACTATTCTTTGCAGGAAGGTTTTGAACTGCAATTTTATTTTGTAAGAATATGACTATTTAAGTTTTCTGCTTCCTCATAAATGTGCTTTCGTAGTTTTTGTCTTTCATGAAATTTATTTCATCCAGTTTGTCAAACTTACTGGCAAAACTTGTTTATTCTTATTTTCTTTTTATATTTGTAGAGCTTCTAGTCCTATTTTCTATTTGATTATGGTAGAAGCTTAGATGATTGATTTGAAACGTCTCTATATGTTGTTTTCTATCTTTCCAATATCAGTATTTAATGCTACAAATTTCCCACTACCAACTTATTTAGCTGCATCCTAAAAATGTTGATATATTTCCTTATAATTCAGGTCAAAGCTTTTAAATTTCCCTTGAAGTTTCCTATTTTATTCATGGGCTATTTATAATTGAATCAATTTTAAAATATCTGGGTATTTTCCAGGCATTTTTCTGCTATGATTTTTTGTTTAAATTTATTATGATCAGAGAATATATTTTGTATAAATTCTTCTAAATAAAAAGTTAGAATATGGTCTAACCTGATGAAAATACATTATGTATTCTGTTAAACTGAGTTTTCTGTAGATGTTAATTAGATCAAGTTGCTAGGTGGAGTTTTCTGTAAATGTTAATTAGATCAAGTTGGTTGATTGTGTTGTTTGAATCTTCTTTAATCTTACTGATTTTCTGTCTGCTTGTTCTATCAGTTACTGAGAGAGGACTATTAATGTTTCCAAATATAATTGTGAATTTGTCTTTCTCATTTTGATTCTATACATTTTTACTGAATGGATTTTGAAGTTCTATTGTTAGATGCATATACTATTAAGATGGTTATGTGTTCTTGGATAAATGGTCCCTTCACTGTTGTGTAATGTCCCTCTAAATTCCTTATTCTATTGCTTGTTCAGAAGTCTACTTTTGCTGATATTAATACAGCTGCCTCAGCTCTCTTAATCTGTGTTTTCAGGTTTTCTATATATTTGCTTCTTACGTATTTTCAAGTTTTTCCTTCTTTTGTCCTATCTATATGTTTAAAAATGGATTTATTTTCCTTTTGTTTTTGGTTTCCAGCAGTTCAAAAATGATATATATAAGTGTGTGCCTTTTGATATATATCCTGTTCCTGGTTTTCTGAACTTCTTTGGTGTCTGATGTTAATTTTGAAAATTCTTACCCATTATTTATTCAACTATTTCTTTTGCCTCTTTCTTACTGCTTCTGGCATTCTAATTATACATATATTGTACCATTTGATTTTGAAACCACCCCCCCCCCAGCTTTCAGATGCCCTGTTTTTTTGTTTTGTTTGCTTGTTTTCCTCTTTTCTTCTGTTTTTCCATTCTTTTTGTTTTGACTTAGATAATTTCATTTGAAATCTCTTTATTAGTTTGTTCTTTGACTGTGTTGAGTTCACTGAGAAGCCAAGCCCATCACAGGCATTCTTTTTCTCTATTATTGTGCTTTTCATTTCAGGCATTTCCATTTGATTTCTTCTTATTTCCATCTCTGCTAAAATTATCCTCTGATCTTACATGTTTTCCACCCTTTCCACTAAAATTTTTAATCAAATAATAAAAATAGTCTTAATTTTCCTTTCTAATAGTTCCTAAATATACATTATACCTGAGTCTGGTTCTGTTGATTGCTTTGTCTGTTGAAAGTATATTGATTTTTCTTTTTTATTTCTTCTACTTTTGGTATACCCTTATTTTTGTAGAAAGCTGGACTTTTTTTGTAGAACTCAAATAGAGCTTTAGGTAAATGCTTTTCATTCCTGGAAATGGGCACATCTTTCTGCTTGCTTTTTCTATGAGGCTTGAGTCAATCCAGTCAGAAACTGAACAGGGTTTCAGTTTAATTGCTGCTATGGTAATCTTTAGATCACTACCGTCTTCAAGTTCCTTTAGTGATCCTGCCCCTCCCTCAGGGCACTGTCTTTTTGTTTTTGCTGTTCACGTCCCCCAGCTACAGTCGCTAAGGTGTTTTCCCCATTCCCCCAAGCTGTTTAGTGGAAGAATATAAGTGGAGTTTTGTCCGTCTCCCACATTGGTTGCTGTTTATTCCCCCAAGTCTTCTACAACACACACATAGGCCCTTTTAGAACTCTCACCAGTCTTTTTTTTGTGAGCTCCTGGTTCGTTTCAGGATGAAGAACCTACTAGGTGGTGTGTATTCTGGTGCCCGAAGCCCTCATGATTTCTGTATTCTATTATACTCAACTTTTAGCAATTCATTAACAATTTTAGTTGAATTATGTCTTACTGATATCTAGAGGCATCTGCTCAAGTAAAGTGTTGCTTCAGTATCATTTCTTCTTGGGGGCACCTGTCTTTCCTTAGATTTTTAGATTGTTAGTTGCCTAACCAGAAGTTTGTTAATTGCCAGCTCTCTGATAGGAGCAAAAATATTGTGAATTTTAGACTGCCTGACAGACTTTTTATATCAGTTGTTGTTGCTATCATTGTAAATGTGGCAGTAATACTCCTTCCAGGTTTCCACATCCTGAGTAGAATCCAGAAGTCCTATCTTTTTTTTGTTGTTTCTTGCTATAAAATCTTGAAATACCATTACCAAATGAGATTGTTTATTCATTAACTTATCCATCCATCCATCCATCCTTCCTTCCTTCCTTTCATCCATTCATATATTGTATTTCCAGAATGTGTATTGTGTGTAAAGATTCTAAGGTCAACTAAACAAATATACACTTCCTGGAATATTTTGAAACCAGCTACTCATTAATCTAGATTTACTCCATATTAGTTCTCATGAGAAAGAACATGACTGTCTTAAGAAATGTTTCTCAAGTTTTAACAATTGCTAGACTCCTTTTAGAAGAAAATAATTTTTATGTACCTTCCAGTATAGTTGTTGGAAAAATACTTTAGAAATGGTTTTATTAAAATATACCTTGAATTGCAAATTAGATGTAAAGTTTAGCCACTACTACTAGTAAAATAATTTTAAAAGATTGTTAGATTAAAACCATAAAACAAAGTTCTCATGGACCTCACTGACCTTTAATAATAGGCCTACATCACAGTTTAAGTAACAGTAGACTAGGCTAATTTCCAGCACTTCTTTCTAGCTTTGGAATTATCTGACTATATAGCAGAAGAATGAATTGGTGAGGAGTGAAAGATGAATGTAATATTTTGAACTTCAAAGCTCTTTCTAATAATACAAATATTTTTCTTTTTTCAGGGAATGGCATTTTTAGTCTGACTTGGTTAATGTTTAAATGAGAATGTATTAGGACTCTGTAGTGCCTATCAACTCTTAGCAACAGGTCTAAAAATAAAGTCTGACAAGTAAGAAAATGATAGTGCTATTGTTATTAGCTCTGTTAGCAAAACAACAGTACTATCAGTGGTGCTGGGAGATTGAGGTCAAGTAAGTAGTATCAATAGGCCTGTCAAAGCACTTTCACACAGCAGTGGTCTCAGAAGTGTTATACATAGCATATTTGAGTAACAGTGTTTTTGGAAATGCTGTTAATCATGATTTTGAATGACAGTAGTCTCTGTAGTATTGTAAATAGCAAGAGTGAATGATAAGACCATTAAGGATAGGCTTAACAGAAACAGATGAGCTTGAAATAGTTTGGAATTCAGGTTCAGTTTGATCATTCAGAAGTTTGTTTACACAAATTATTGAGTAAAAGTCTTGAGAGAATTCACTCAAATTTTGTTAAATTCACCTTTAAAATGCAATGAACATGTTAACCATTGGGAAAGATCAAATAGCTCACAGTCATCCTTGTTACATAATATTCTCAGAGACACACTTAAGCATGCTGTAAAAACAGTGCATAAAATCTACCTCCTTTGCAACTAGGGAGTGAAGATTATTCTCATACCAGCACTACTGATGTGTTATCTTAGGACTAAATATAGAAGGTATGAATGTCCTTAGGAAATATTATGAAGCAACGTTAAATTTGTTGAAAAGTTTTATCCAAATAGGAAAAATATTTGCTGGTAAGAAAGGATGCTCCTTTTAACCATGTATTCAAAGAATCCATTGCTATGAGATCTGTTTCTGTCTCATAACGCTTTCAAGTAATCAGGAAGACTAGAGGAGGGATAGGACAGGACTAAAGGACCTCTAAGAGAAAAAAATACATCAAATAAAGGCAAAATGGGAATGGAGATTAGAATTAGGAATACCTAAACTCTTATAGCAAACATTAAACTTTAGGAATAGGGTAGAACATTAGTCAAAAGTAAAAGAACGTTAGTTATAGTGGAGTTATACACCGAATCTAAGAGTGTATATCTATATTGTGTGTATGATTATAAGTTAAACTGATTCTGGAAAAATGTTCAGTGAATATAAATAAGTGCTAGCAAATGACAAAACTAGATTATTTCATTGTCCAAATATAATACTATTTAAACTGATTTATGTGATTTGTTTATCCACGTGCTCAAGGACAATATTTGGAATGAAGGGGAAAAAGGGAAACAATGCTTTTTTCTAGTCACAGTGACTGAGGAAGGGTTGCTATTTGTATTGAGCGCTTTGTGGGCCAGGGATGCTAAATTTCTTTCCATGTAAAGAACATATGTGGACATAACAAAGAATTGTTTTGCTTCAAATGAGAGACACTGGGATGAGATTAATCAGTATACCCATTTAAAATAATGGTGAACTATCACATATTTTCAACAGCAAGTGCATAATTTTCTTAGTTCTTATAGTTTGCATCTCAGGCACATGGTCATCTACAGATAAAGGATGCCAATGTCTTTGCAACATGACATAATGGAAAGAAAAGCAGATTTTTTTGTTTCTAGTAAGTTTAAGTTTGGATCTAAGGATAGTATAATCCACCACACTTTAAGACACTTTCCATTCTATATTGTACCATTGGATGAGTATAAAACTTTGAGCCTACACTTGGAAATAACAGAAGTACACATAACTTTCAAGCATGATGAATGTTTAAAAATAAACTTTTCAACAACGAGAATTTGGTTCCAATATATAGGTGTTGAATAAATTTTAAGCTAGCTGGCGATAGTAAGAGGATAAGGGCACAATAAGAAAAATAAATAACTGGAGATGAGTAATTGAAACTAGCACTTTATAGATATCAGACACAAGATTTGTCAAAAAGTCTTGAGAAAGAAAAAAAGAATATGAGGGAAATTAAACTGTTGTCTTAGAACCACATTGATATTTCATCTGAAAGCAGGGACTGGGATTGGATACGTACTGTATTGATGGAACAAGAATCCGCAGAGGAGAACTGTAATCTCTTTTATAAAACCAGGAAGGTTTGAACATTTAGGTAGAGCACAAATACCTGTTAAGTATCCTTATTGTCTATAGCAAAGTGGTACAATTGTATAAGCTGATGAGCTGCTGATTCTTGGGGCAAAAGAGTATACTGATCCTGATAATCTTCCAGTAAGAAATTATGTTAAAAATAAATTAAGTGTATATTAGACCTTATTGCTCATTTAATATGCTTGACAAGGCCCTTTTATGGTCAGTAGTCAGAAAGTTGCTTTGTTCAGTTTTTTTCAATGAAGATAGAAATGTTTATGAGAGTCTGTAGGATGGCTCCAATCCTCAGTATCACTAACCAGACTTCTCTTAAGAGCTTATGTTCATTAATTTTTCTACTATAAGATTTTTATAGAACCTCAATTGAGTATTTTAATAAGTTTTTTACATTCACTAATTATTCATATGCATGATAAGTATTTTAATAAACATTCCAACTTTTTACAAATGCTTTATCTGAATGGTATATATCTCCTTCTATTTCTAGTGCCATGCTATTTTGGGTGCTGGCTTTAAAAATTATATAAATATTTATACTATTAATAGCTATCATTTATTTGGGGTCTGCTATGTGTAGGTACTTTGCATACATTCTTTTTAATACTCCTAATAACATTTCAAGATAGTGTTGTTATTCTTAGTTTAGAAGTAATTCCTAGTTTATAAAGGAAATGTTGGAAGAGCTGGGCCTCAAAGGCCCAAAGCCTTATTACATATTTTTTTACTGTATTATTATGCATGGATCAAAAATTATTGGGTTTGAACAGGGAAGCAAAGCCATTATGAATGACATAGAATGAAGAACATTGTATAGAAGTTTGACCTTACACAATTGCAGGAGCTGGTTCAGCACTCCATGTGAGGCTGTCACTTCTCTATCTGGTGATGTGCATGAAATCAGCAGTAAGGCAGTTGGGATTGGAAGATGGATGTGAAGTGGAGCTGAGCCAGGGATGAAATGGAGCCCATAAGGATGAATTGGAAAAGACTATGACAACTTGCAACTTCCTCCTGTCTTCACTGACTCCAGTTTCAGTAGTGCTAGTGACTTGCAGAAAACGTTGGTATAGTTGGTTCTGATGCTGAATAAGCATCTAGATTAGGATTGCAAGAAACTGGAGGAGGAAGGTCAGAAGAGAGCTAGAGGAGCTGCTAGTCCAAGCCAAGAAGATAAGCAAGTAGAACAGTGATGATTGTGTGATTTGCAACAGCACGAGATTGTGCACTGGACCTTTGAAGGAAGATGTGGCTACTGTGCTTCACTTATGCCTTTGAAGCTTCATGCAACTTACCCTGTGATCACTCGTGATCCAGAACCACAGGGATGAGAACTCTGAGAAAAATTCCAGCTTCACTTAATTGACACAGTGCAAAGCCGCTACACTTAGTTATAGCCATGGCTGATTTTCTAGCAAGGAAGTTATACAGAAGGATATTAAATGAAACCTTGCATTTCCACACATTTATTTTTCTCTTCTTACCAAATATATTTATAGTTGTTATGTCTCAATCTACTGGGAAAATAGATGTATACAGTAATATTTTTCAGAAGAAAAAGAAACATGCCAATTTTTACTATTCATAATATTTATTTATTTTACATCGAGAAAGCCAAAAATGATGAAATCCATTGACTAAAGTTTTTTTTTTTTTGAGACGGAGTCTCGCTCTGTCGCCCAGGCTGGAGTGCAGTGGCGCGATCTCGGCTCACTGCAAGCTCCGCCTCCCGGGTTCACGCCATTCTTCTGCCTCAGCCTCCCGAGTAGCTGGGACTACAGGCGCCCACAACCGCGCCCGGCTAATTTTTTGTATTTTTAGTAGAGACGGGGTTTCACTGTGGTCTCGATCTCCTGACCTTGTGATCCGCCCGCCTCGGCCTCCCAAAGTGCTGGGATTACAGGCGTGAGCCACCGCGCCCGGCCCCATTGACTAAAGTTTTGAAGCATTGAAAATATCTGAAACATTTTGTAACTCAAACTAGGAGTGTCTACAATTCTAATGAGTTCTGCATGAATAAAGAAGATGATAATGAATATCATTAGAGAAGATGGGATGGAACAGTTGTTTTTGTTCTACTCTGTGGTTGCAATCTTCAAATACAAGCAGGAAGTTTCTCTAGGAGTCACAGTGTTCCAATAAAAACATTTAAGATATGACATTTTGGAACAAAGAAATGAATATATTCATAAGGAAGAAATCTAATGTGTCTATTAATAAACAGGTGCATTGTTTGTGATACAGATTAGGGGGCTAAGACTAAGAGCAGAACTATGAATGCCAAAATACGTATAGAAATGAGAAAAAAAATGAGCTAAGTTGATATTCACAACTTCTCAGAATGATAACTTTAGCATTCTAAAAGAGATCTTTGTTGCTGTATTCTCCTTCTTGTCCTCTCCCTCCTAGATCAACCTGTGCACGCGCGCACACACACACACACACACACACACACACATTTATATGTGGTAATATGATTTGTAACCTGCTTTTCATATTTAACAGTATCATTAAGATATCACTGCTGGATGCGGCGGCGGATCGCTTGAGATCAGGAGTTCCAGACCAGCCTGGCCAACATGGTGAAACCCCGTCTCTACTAAAAGTACAAAAATTAGCCAGGTGTAGTGGCACACACCTGTAATCCCAGCTACTCAGGAGGCTGAGGCAGGAGAATTGCTTGAACCTGGGAGGCGGAGGTTGCAGTGAGCTGAGATCGTGCCACTGCACTCCAGCCTGGGCAACAAAATGAGACTCCATCTCAAGGGGGAAAACAACAACAACAACAACAACAACAAAAGGACCACTGACATTTATCAATGGCATAATATATACCTATATACATAATCTTAAGAGTTTAAATATTCTACAGGTGCAGTACTTTCTAATCATACTTCTGTCCTTAGACATTGAGGCTGTTTAAAATTTTTCATTGTATAATTATTCCTATTGCATTATTTACTTCAGTTTAATTACTGGAAGAGAAATTGTTGAGTTAACAACTGAATAGTTTTAAAATTTGGTAAGAAATAACAAAAAACTTACATCAATTGACATGCCTATCAACACTATAACAGCGTATCTGTTAACACCAACAGTAGGATTTGTTACCTTACTTGCTAAATTTGTATGGAAAAGCACTTTTTTTCTTAAATTTTTCTTAACTAAGTAATGATTTCTTGGAGTGGGTGAAGCTAGTTATATTTCTTCTTTTGTACTTGCCAATTTATGTCCTTTGCCACATATCTATTGAAACAATCATGTCTTATGATTTCCAGGAGTGTTTCCTATATCAACAATAATGCATTATTTCATACATATATTTTTAAAATAATTTATAACATCCTGATTATAACAAGCTGTATTTGGTCTCTATAAAGATGCTTGTAGGAATATTACGTGTTTTGAAACTTGTGGATCCTCCTAGAGTAACATGCATTTTTTGTGCCATAATTTAGTGATTCAGATGAAGTCAACTAATTATACTATCATATATATATAGATAGATTCTAGTGCTCTTGTGTCCATCGTTTGGACAATTAACTAATTGAAAGTATTATTTGGTAGAACTTACCTCTAATTCAATCTAGAATTGATGCACAATGTCAATAAAAGTCTCTAATATCCTGAATTAATGAATACATTAAAAATGTCTTATTTTGCAAAAGCATGATTTATAGAAGAATTGCAAAGATAATACAGATAGTTTCTATATACCTATCACCCAGCTTCCTCTAATTTTAATATTTTACATAACCACAGTTCAGTTATCAAAACACTAATATAGTAACATTGGCATAGTGCTATTAACTACAGGCTATTCAATTTCCCCAGTTTTCCACTAATGTCCTTTTTCTGTTCTAGGATTCAAACCAGAATACCACATTACATTTAGTTGTCATATCTCTTTTTTGTCCTCTAATCCGTGATAATTACTTAGCATTCTCTTTTCTTTCAATGCTTTAACACTGTTAAAAAGTAATGGTCAAGTACTTTTGGATTGTCCCACAATAAGGGTTTGGCTTACGTTTTATCATTATTTATCTTAGGTTATGAATTTTGGGGAAGAATACCACAGAGGTGATGTGCCCTTCTCATTACATAGTATTGGGGTATATGGCATTGATATGATTTATTACTGGTGATGTTAACATTTATCACTTAGTGCTATGGATTATAATGTCCCCCCTGAAATACCTATATTGAGGTCATAACCTCAACAGTACCTCAGAATGTAATCTTACTGGAAAAGAGTTCCTTGCAGATGTAATTAGTTGTAAGATGAGGTCTTAACCCTATTGGAATAGGATGGGTCCCTAAGCCACTGTATTAGTCCATTCTCACATTGCTATAAAGAAATACCTGAGACTGGGTAATTTATAAAAGAAAAGAGGTGTAATTGGCTCATGATTCCACAGGCTGTACAGGAGACATGGCAGCATCTGCTTAACTTCTGGGAAGGCCTCAAGAAACTTACAATCATGGCAGAAGATGAAGGGGAAGCAGGTATGTCTTACATGGCTGGGAGCTACACACTTTTAAACAACCAGATATCATGAGAACTCACCGTCACAAGAACAGCAAGGAGGAAGTCTGCCCCCATGATCCAATCACCTCCCACCACCCCCCTCCTCTAGCACTGGGGATTACAATTCAACATGAGATTTGGGCAGTGTATTAGTCTGTTCTCACACTGCTAATAAAGACATAGCTGAGACTGGGTAATTTATAAAGGAAAGAGGTTTAATTGGCTCACAATTCTGCAGGGCTGGGGAGGCCTCAGGAGACTTATACTCATGGTGAAAGGGGAAGCAAACACATCCTTCTTCACATGGTGGCAGCAAGGAGAAGTGCAGAGTGAAGTGGGGGAAAAACTCCTTATAAAACCATTATATCTCATGAGAACTCACTATAATGAGAACAGCATGGAGGTAAACACCACCATGATTCAATTACCTCCCACTGGGTCCCTCCCATAACACACAGGGATTATGAGAACTACAGTTCAAGATAAGATTTGAGTGAGGACACAACAAAACCATATCAGGAGGGGACACAGAACCAAACTATATCATCCACTGTCACTACTGTCTTCATAAAAAGAGGTAATTTGGACATAGACACTAACATGAGAATGCCATATGAAGATGTAGGCAGAGATTGGGGTGATGCTTCTGTAAGCCAGAGAATGCCAAAAGTTGCCAACAAACCACAAGAAGCTCAGAGAGAGCCATGGAAGGGATCTTTCTTCACAGCCCTCAGGGAACCAACCCTGTCAATAACCTGATTTTCAGCGTCAAGCTTCCAGAACTATAAGACCAAATGCATTTCTGTTGTTTGAGCCACTCTGTTTGTAGAACTTGGTTATGGCAGTCCTAGCAAACTAATGCACTTGGTTAATCTTTCTCTACTGTGAAGTTACTATTTTCTCCCTTTCCGTACTCTATTAGAAGTGACTCACTAGTTGAGCTAATTCTCAAAGGAAGAAAAATGATTCACCTCCTGGGGGGAGAAGTATCAAAGTATTTGTGGACATGTGTTAAAGCAATCACAGTAATTAATATATTTTGGGACTAGAAACTTTGGGGCTATGTAAATGTTCTGTTTCTTTTTAAGTTTTCATTCAATAGTTTTAGCATTCCTTAGTGGATTTTGCCTGCAGTGATTATTATTGTGGCATTCCAGTGGTAATTACCTGTTTTTCTCATGAAGTCTACCTTCATTACTTAGAAGTTTTATTTGAGGAAGAGTTGTCCCTTCTCCCTCACTTAGTCATTTATTTGTCATTTATATCAGAATAAAATCAGATATTTTCCCCTTTGGATCACAATCTACTATTGTCATTATTTATTTTCTTGTTCAAATTGTTCCAGCTTTTGCCATTAGTCATTCTTTCAGGTTGTTTCTGCATCCTTTCGACATTGCTCTATCAAAAAATTATTGCAACACATTCTTATTTTCAGGTACCACAGAATGCTTTAGATTCACCTTATATTTTCTCTACCTCAGACCTGGAACCAACTATTTCTCCAAATAATCCTTGTGTCAGATAATGGCAATTAGAGATCATAGTCTGGATGCTACTTGTGTTTATTGCTAATATTATTTCACTTCTTCTAAGTTTCCTCAGCAAAGAGAGGCAGGATATGCATATATGTATGTATGTTAACCCAAGTATATACACAAAAATTATTTACATATATTTCTTTAGCTGTGTTTGTGCATGTGTATGTATATAATGTCAGATAAAATATTTATATTTATGAATCATATAGTTTAGGGATCTGAACCAAAGGCTAATTAGGTAACTGCTCTAGCATCATGAATTTACTTTATTTACTCATCTTAGTTCATTTTAAGTCTTCTGGTTCCTTGTCTCAAGTTTCTTTGTAGTAGAAATGATATTTTATTCATTTCTATACTCCTAATTGTCCTAGTGTGGTACCTTGTAGAGGTCAGAGGCAATAAGTATCTGATAATTTGAAATAGCTACAGAGGTAGATTAATAAGTGAGGATAACCTTTCTGTCTTGAGGTTTCAATGTTTTCCTATATCAGCAAATTTCACCTTCAAGTAAGATAAACTATTAAATGTCACCATGACTCAATTAACATATATGATCCTAAAATCTTAGTATGAAGGACATGGCAGTTAAAAAAAAAAAAAAAAAACTATGGAGTCACTAAATTATAAGATTATAAGAAGCCTTGGAGATACAGTCAATTTCTCATTGCAGAAATGAAGAAATGAGTTTCAGAGGTGCTAAATAACGTATCCAGAGTCATACTTGGTTCCACGGCAATGGATTTTGGGAACCGCAATTTCTCTGAGCATTTGTTGGAAGCTCTGACTGTAGTCACTACTCTTGATTTTCCAATCTTCACATAAAGACTACCATTGTATGTGTGACATCACTAATTTAAACATCTCAAGCACTGCTGATTTTCTTACTTTGAATGCTGTTTTAAAGCCCTCGCATTGTTAGTGTAAGTGTTCCAAATACAGGAGCTTTTCTTCCTAGAGCATAACACTTTCCAAATAAACTGTATTTATGTCAAGAAGGTACCAGGTATCCATCCACATGACAGTATTTTATCCACCCCAACAAAAGATACGTTTAATGGCTAACCCCACTCCCTGTGACCACACCCTACTTTCTATTGCCATGTTTCTTGGTGCTGTTTTCTTTTCTCTCACTCTGTTTCTAACACTGCCTCTTACCTTTAGATTTCTGCTTATAGAATTGCTGATTCTGCCTACTTCCAACTATTTTCCCTAACTGCTATTCCCCTTTTAAAGATATTAGTCAGATTCCAACAGGTAACTGTTAATAGATGCTATAGAATAGTTCCCTTTTGTCAAAGGCCTTTTCTGCATCTATTGAGATAATCATGTGGTTTTTGTCTTTGGTTCTGTTTATATGCTGAATTACGTTTATTGATTTGCATATGTTGCATGAGCCTTGCATCCCAGGGATGAAGCCCACTTGATCATGGTGGATAAGCTTTTTGATGTGCTGTTGGATTCCGTTTACCAGTATTTTATTGAGGATTTTTGTATCGATGTTCATCAGGGATATTGGTCTAAAATTCTCTTTTTTTGTTGTGTCTCTGCCAGGTTTTGGTATCAGGATGATCTTGGCCTCATAAAATGAGTTAGGGAGGATTCCCTCTTCTTCTATTGATTGGAATAGTTTCAGAAGGAATGGTACCAGCTTCTCCTTGTAGAATTCGTAGAATTCGTAGAATTCGGCTGTGAATCTCTCTGGTCCTGGACTTTTTTTGGTTGGTAGGCTATTAATTATTGCCTCAATTTCAGAGCCTGTTATTGGTCTATTCAGGGATTCAATTTTTCCTGGTTTAGTCTCTGGAGGGTGTATGTGTCCAGGAATTTATCCATTTCTTCTAGGTTTTCTAGTTTATTTGCATAGAGGTGTTTATAGTATTCTCTGATGGTAGTTTGTATTTTGGTGGGATCAGTGGGATGAACCCGGTACCTCAGATGGAAATGCAGAAATCACCCATCTTCTGTGTTGCTCACACTGGGAGCTGTAGCCTGGAGCTGTTCCTATTCGGCCATCTTGGAACCACCTCTCTAGGCAATACCATTCAGGACATAAGCATGGGCAAGGACTTCATGTCTAAAACACCAAAAGCAATGGCAACAAAAGCCAAAATTGACAAATGGGATCTAATTAAACTAAAGAGCTTCTGCACAGCAAAAGAGACTACCATCAGAGTGAACAGGCAACCTACAGAATGGGAGAAAATCTTTGCAATCTACTTATCTGACAAAGGGCTAATATCCAGAATCTGCAAAGAACTCAAACAAATTTACGAGAAAAAAAAAAAACACATCAAAAAGTGGGTGAAGGATATGAACGGACACTTCTCAAAAGAAGACATTTATGCAGCCAACAGACACATGAAAAAATGCTCATCATCACTGGCCATCAGAGAAATAGAAATCAAAACCACAATGAGATACCATCTCACACCAGTTAGAATGCCAATCATTAAAAAGTCAGGAAACAACAGGTACTGGAGAGGATGTGGAGAAATAGGAACACTTTTACACTGTTGGTGGGACTGTAAACTAGTTCAATCATTGTGGAAGACAGTATGGCGATTCCTCAAGAATCTAGAACTAGAAATACCATTTGACCCAGCCATCCCATTACTGGGGATATACCCAAAGGATTATAAATCATGCTGCTATAAAGACATATGCACAGGTATATTTATTGCAGCACTATTCACAATAGCAAAGACTTGGAACCAACCCAAATGTCCATCAATGAGAGACTGGATTAAGAAAATGTGGCACATATACACCATGGAATACTATGCAGCCATAAAAAGGATGAGTTCATGTCCTTTGTAGGGACATGGATGCAGCTGGAAACCATCATTCTCAGCAAACTATCGCAAGGACGGAAAACCAAACACTGCATGTTCTCACTCATAGGTGGTAATTGAACAATGAGAACACCTGGACACAGGAAGGGAAACATCACACACCAGGGCCTGTCATGGGGTGGGGGCACAGGGGAGGGATAGTATTAGGAGATATACCTAATGTAAATGACGAGTTAATGGGTGCAGCACACCAACATGGCACAAGTATACATATGTAACAAACCTGCACATTGTGCACATGTACTTTAGAACTTAAAGTATAATTTAAAAATAAAAAAGGCAGAAAAATCAACAGTGTAAGGGTTCCTCTTCATCAGAAAAAAAAATAGTTCTCTTATAATAATATAGGAGAAAACCAAGAGAATTCAGAAACGAGGCAGTTTGGTAAGACCAGGATTCAAAGCCTGCAGAGGTCACAGAAATGTACATCATTGGGGATTCATAGAAATCTTAGGGAGGGCCTTGGTCTTCCAGGAGGTTTTGGAAGAAACATTGCCAATTTTATTTGAATCTGAAAGCTTAGAAACACCTTATACAGGGGGATTCCCAGGCAAGATGACCAAATAGGAACAGCTCCGGTCTGCAGTTTCCAAGGAGACCAATGCGAAAGGTGGGTGATTTCTGCATTTCCAACTGAGCTACCTGGCTCATCCCATTGGGACTGGTTAGACAGTGGGTGCAGCCCATAGAGGATGAACCAAAGCAGGGTGGGATGTCACCTCACCCAGGAAGCACAAGTGATTTGGGAACTCCCTCCCCTAGCCAAGGGAAGCCATGAGAGGCTATGACTTGAGGGACAGAGCTCTCTGGCCTAGATACTACACTTTTCCCACTGTCTTTGCAACCCACAGACCAGGAGATTCCCTTGGGTGCCTATACCACCAGGGCCCTGGGTTTTGAGCACAAAGCTGGCTGGCCATTTGGGCAGACCACCAAGCTACCTTCAGGAACATTTTTTTTGTACCCCAATGGTCCCTGGAATGCCAGCGAGACAGAACAGTTCACTCCCCTGGAAAGATAACTGAAGCTAGGGAGCTGAGTGATCTTGGTCAACAGATCCCACCCCCACAGAGCTCAGCAAGCTAAGATCCACTGGCTTGAAATTCTTGCTGCCAGCATAGCAGTCTGAAGTCAACCTGGGACACTTGAGCCTGGTGGAGGGAGGGGCATCCATCATTACTGAGACTTGAGTAGGTGGTTTTCCCCTCACAGTGTAAACAAAGCCATAGGGAAGTTCAGACTGAGCAAAGCCCACCACAGCACTGCAAAGCCCCTGTAGCCAGACTGCCTCTCTAGATTCCTCCTCTATGGGCAGGGCATCTTGGAAAGAAAGCCAGCAGCCCCAGTCAGTAGCTTATAGATAAAATTCCCATCTCCCGGGGACAGAGCACCTCAGGGAAGGGACAGCTGTGGGCACAGCTTCAGCAGAGTTAAACGTTCCTGCCTGCCAGTTCTGAAGAGAGAAGCAGACCTCCCAGCACAGTGCTCGAGCTCTGATAAGGGACAGACTGCCTCCTCAAGTAGGTCCCTGACCCCCATGGCTCCTGATGGGGAGACACCTCCCAGCAGGGTTCAACAGACACCTCATAAAGGAGAGTTCCAGCTGGCATCTGGCAGGTGCCCCTTTGGGACAAAGCTTCCAGAGGAAGGAGCAGGCAGCAATTTTTGCTGTTCTGCAGCCTCCAGTGGTGATACCCAGGCAAACGAGGTCTGGAGTGGACCTCTAGCAAATGCCAGCAGGCCTGCAGAAGAGAGACCTGACTGTTGGAAGGAAAACTAACAAACAGGAAGCAATAGAATCAGCATCAACAAAAAAGATGACTACTCAAAAACCCCATCTGAAAGTCACCAACATCAAAGACCAAAGGTTAGACAATTCCACTAAGGTGAGGAAAAACCAGCACAAAAAGGCTGAAAATTCCAAAAACCAGAAAGCCTCTTCTCTTCCAAAAGATCAGAACTCCACACCAGCAAGGGAAGAAAACTGGACAGAGACTATTTGTTTGATTAACTGACATAAGTAGGCTTCAGAAGGTGGTAATAAACTCTTCTGAGCTAAAGGAGCATGTTCTAACCCAATGAAAGGAAGCTAAGAACCTTGATAAAAGGTTGCAGGAACTGCTAACTAGAATAATCAGTTTAAAGAAGAACATACATAACCTGATGGAACTGAAAAACACAGCATGAGAACTTCGTGACACATACACAAGTATCAACAGCTGAATTGATCAAGCAGAAGAAAGGATATCAGAGATTGAAGATCAACTTAATGAAATAAAGTGTGAAGACAAGATTAGAGAAAAAAGAATGAAAAGGAACCAACAAAGTCTCTAAGAAATATGGGACTATGTGAATAGACAAAACCTACGTTTGATTGCTGTACCTGAAAGTGACGGAATGGAACTAAGTTGGAAAACACACTTCAGGGAATTATCCAGGAGAACTTCCCCAACCTAGCAGGACAGGACAATATTCAAATTCAGGAAATAAGTAGAACACCATATGATACTCCTCGAGAAGAGAAACCCCAAGACATGTAATCGTCAGATTCACCAAGGTTGAAATGAAAAACAAACAACAAAAAAAGTTAAGGGCAGCCAGAGAGAAAGGTTGGGCTTCCCACAAAGGGAAGTGCATCAGACTAACAGTGATCTGTCTGCAGAAACCCTACAAACAGAAGAAAGTAGGGGCTGACTTAATGAAAAGAATTTTCAACCCAGAATTTCATATCCAGCCAAACTAAGCCTCAGAAGTGAAAGAGAAATAAGATCCTTTACAGACAAGCAAATGCTGAGAGATTTTGTCACCACCAGACCTGCTTTACAAGAGTTTCTGAAGGAAGCACTAAATATGGAAAGGAAAACCAGTACCAGTCACTGCAAAAACATACAAAAATGTAAAGACCATAGATGCTAGAAGAAACTGCATCAACTAATGAGCAAAATAACTAGCTAGCATCAAAATGACAGAATCAAATTCACACATAACAATATTAACCTTAAATATAAATGGGCCAAATGCCCCAATTAAAGACATAAATGGGCAAATTGGATAAAGAGTCAAGACCCATCAGTGTGCTGTATTCAGGAGACTCATTTCATATGCGAAGACACACATAGGCTCAAAATAAAGGGCTGGAGGAAGATTTACCAAGACAATGGAAAGCTAAAAAAGCAAGGGTTGCAATCCTATTATCTGATAAAACAGACTTTAAGCCAACAAGATCACAAAAGACAAAGAAGGGCCTTACATAATGGCATAAGGGATTAATACAGCAAGAAGAGCTAACTATCCTAAGTACATATGCACACAATACAGGAGTACCCAGATTTATAAAGCAAGTTCTTAGAGACCTATACAGAGATTTAGACTCCCACACAACAATAGTGGGAGACTTTATCACCCTACTGTCAATATTAGATCAAGGAGACAAAAAATTACAAGGATATTCAGGACTTGAACTCACCACCGGACCAAGCAGATCTAACAGACATCTACAGAACTCTCCACCAAAAATCAACAGAATATACATGTTTCTCAATATCACGTAGCACTTTTTCACATAATTGAAAGTAAAACACTCCTAAGCAAATGCAAAAGAACAAAAATCATAACAGTTTCTCAGAACACATTGCAATCAAATTAGAACTCAGGATTAAGAAACTCATTCAAAATCACTCAACTACATGGAAACTGAACAACCTACTCATGAATGACTACTGGGTAAATGAGTTAAGGCAGAAATAAGCAAATTCTGAACAAAGGGACAACCTACCAGACTCTCTGGGACACAGCTAAACAGTGTGTAGAGGGAAATTTATAGCACTAAATGTTCACAGGAGAAAGCGGGAAATATCTAAAATTGACACCCTAACGTCACAATTAAAAGAACTAGAGGAGCAAAAGCAAACAAATTCAAAAGCTAGCAGAAGACAAGAAATAACAAAGATCAGAGCAGAACTGAAGGAGATAGAGACATGAAAAACCCTTCAAAAAATCAATGAACCCAGGAGCTGGTTTTTTGAAAAGATTAACAAAACAGACCACTATCCAGACTCACAAGGAAGAGAGAAGAATCAAATAGTCACAATAAAAAATGATAAAGCAGATATCACCAATGATCCCACAGAAATAAAAACTACCATCAGAGAATACGATGAATACCTCTATGCAAATAAACTAGAAAATCTAAAAGAAATTGATAAATTCCTGGACACATACACCCTCTCAAGACTAAACCAGGAAGAAATTGAATCCCTGAATAGACCAATAACAAGTTCTGAAATTGAGGCAATAATTAATAGCCTACCAACCACAAAAAGCCCAGGACCAGACAGATTCACAGCAGAATTCTGTGAGAGGTACAAAGAGGAGCTGGTACCATTCTTTCTGAAACTATTCCAAACAATGGAAAAAGGACTCCTCTTTAACTCTTTTTATGAGGCTAGCATCATCCTGATACCAAAACCAGGTGGAGACACAACAACAACAAAAAAAGAAAATTTCAGGCCAGTATCCTTGATGAACATCATGCGAAAATCCTCAATAAAATACTGGCAAATTGAATCCAGTAGCACATTAAAAAGTTTATCCACTACAATCAAGTCAGCTTCATCCCTGGGATGCAAGACTGGTTCAACATACACAAATGAATAAACATAATCCATCATATAAACAGAGCCAACAACAAAAATCTCTTGTATGATTATCTCAATAGATACAGAAAAGGCCTTTGATAAATTCAATACCCCTTAATGCTAAAAACGCTCAATAAACTAGTTATAGATGAAAGTATCTCAAAATAATAGCTCTTTATGACAAACCTACAGCCAATATCATACTGAATGAGCAAAAGCTGGAAGCATTCCCTTTGAAAACTGGCACAAAACAAGCATGCTCTCTCTCACCACTTTATTTTGGAAGTTCTGACCAGGGCAATCAGGCAAGACAAAGCAATAAAGGGTATTCAAATAGGAAGAGAGAAAGTGAAATTGTCTCTGCTTGCAGATGACATGATTGTATATTTGGAAAACCCCGTCATCTCAGCCCAAAATCTCCTTAAGCTGATAAGCAACTTCAGCAAAGTCTCAGGATACAAAATCAATGTGCAAAAATCATAAGCATTCCTATGCAGCAGTAATAGACAAATAATGAGTGAATTCCCATTCATAATTGCTACTAAGATAATAAAATACCTAAGAATACCACTTAAAAGGGATGTAAAGGACCTCTTCAAGGAGAACTGTAAACCACTGCTCAAGGAAATAAGAGAGGATACAAACAAATGGAAAAACATTCCGTGCACATGGATAGGAAGAATCAATATCGTGAAAATGACCATAACACTCAAAGTAATTTATAGATTCAGTGCTATTCCCATCAAGCTACCACTGACTTTCTTCACAGGATTAGAAAAATCTACTTTAAATTTCATGTGGAACCAAAAAAGAGCCCTAATAGCCAAGACAATCCTAAGCAAAAAGAAGAAAGCTGGAGGCACCAAGCTACCTGACTTCAAACTATACTACAAAGTTACAGTAACCAAAACACCTTGGTACTGGTACCAGAACAGATATATAGACCAATGGCACAGAGCAGAAGCCTCAGAAATAACGCCACACATCTACAATGATCTGATCTTTGACAAATCTTACAAAAATAAGCAATGGGGAAAGGATTCCCTATTTAATAAATGATGTTGCAAAAAGTGGCTACCCATATACAGAAAACTGAAACTGGACCCCTTCCTTATGCCTTATACAAAAACTAACTCAGGATGGATTAAAGATTTAAACATAAGATCTAAAAACCATAAAAACCCTAGAAGAAACCCTAGGCAATACCATTCAGGACATAGGCATGGCAAAGTCTTCATGACTAAAGCACCAAAAGCAATGGCAACAAAAGCCAAAATTGACAAATGGGGTCTGACTAAACTAAAGAGCTTCTGTACAGCAAAAGAAACTATCATCAGAGTGAACAGGCAACCTACAGAATGGGAGAAAATTTTTGCAATCTACTCATCTGACAAAGGGCTAATATCCAGAATCTACAAGAAACTTAAACAAATTTACAAGAAAAAACAACCCCATCAAAAAGTGGATGAAGGACATGAAGAGACATTTTTCAAAAGAAGACATTTATGTGGCCAACAAATATATGAAAAAAAGCCCATCACTGGTTATTAGAGAAATGCAAATCAAAACCACAATGAGATACCATCTCATACCAGTTAGAACGTGATAATTCAAAAGTCAGGAAACAACAGATGCTGGTGAGGATGTGGAGAAATAGAAACACTTTTACACTGTTGGTTGGAATGTAAATTAGTTCAACCATTGTGGAGGACAGTGTGGTGATTCCTCAAGGATCTACAACTAGAAATACCATTTGATCCAGCAATCCCATTACTGGGTATATACCCAAAGGATTATAAATCATTCTTTTATAAAGACACATGCACATGTATGTTTATTGCAGCACTATTCACAATAGCAATGACTTGGAGCCAACCCAAATGCCCATGAATGAAAGACTGGATGAAGAAAATGTGGCACATATACACCATGGAATACTATGCAGCCATAAAAAAGGATGAGTTCATGTCCTTTACAGGGAAATGGATGAAGCTAGAAACCATCATTCTCAGCAAACTATCACAGGAACAAAAAAACACTGCATGTTCTCACTCATAAGTGGGAGTTGAACAATGAGAACATATGGGCACAGGGAGGGGAACATCACACACTGAGGCCTGTCCAGGGTTGTGGAGCAAGGGGAGGGATAGCATTAGGAGAAATACCTAATGTAGATGATGGGTTGATAGGTGCAGCAAACCATAATGGCACATGTATACTTATTTAACAAACCTGCATGTTCTGCACATGTATCTCAGAACTTAAGTATAATAAAAAATAATAATATAGGAGCAAACCACACACATTTTTTCTTCCTAACCTGAAATATAAACTAACAATTGTGATTATGCCAGAGAAGTTATTTTTCTTATTTATACATGCAATTTGGTAAAATGGTGTTTAAACTACACATTTGTAGGTTTAAAATACATAGTATGATCTGTACCTCTCAGGAAAAGATTGTTCTCTTGTGGAAACCTCATTAGCTCATCATTATGTTATCCTATTGAGAGTCTAGTTTTTATAGTACTCCAGGTATAAATATTAAATGGAAATATTTATACTAAATTGTATCAAAGAATTGTAATTTAACTAGACCTTTTTCATCAACATGAGTTGTGCTTTGAACACATGTTTCTAATTTTAGATCCTCCATCTAGGATTATGAAATAATGTAGATGAGAAATTTCTGAAATGGGTTATCCTAAACATCAGTTAATTTTTTTCTGAAACTTATTGACATGATCTTTTATTCTAGCTGCTAGAAACTCTCTAAACATTTGAATAGCATATGAAAATATATAATGTTTAAATATTCAAAGGTAAAAGATAGCTCACTTAAAAGAAATACTGTATGAATAATTAAAATAAAGACAGGACCTGGCCACGACATTGCAAATTACTGCCTTAAAGTCTCCATGGACAGGCAGTTCTTTAAAAATAGAAAGCTGTTTTAATCAAAGCCAAATGTTTCTATTTTTAAATTCTTGGCACACTTCTTCAGTACAAGATGATCTTCAAAAAGAAAAAGGCAGATGTAGCCGCCAGCCTGCAGTGCTTGAGCCCCAGGGAGGCAGCATGGTTTGATATAGGCAGGCATGCTCATTGCTTATATTTTCTTTGGACAATCAGTATGAAAGAACCAGACTGTGGAAAAAGCTTGGCCTTTGGGTTGTGAGTTGTTTGAGTTGTGGATATCTAGTTGGTGTTCTGTAGCACAGGGTAAAGATAAATCGCACAAGGCATTTGTGGGTATTACAAATAAAAATAAATAAATAAATAAATGAAAAGGTTCAGTACGTTACAGAACCCAGAGTGATTCACCTTTAAGTATTATAATGTCTGATAAAAACAGAGTAGGAAATAAAGCTTAGCAACCTTAGAAGGGTGGTGTTGATCAGCGTGACAGTGCTTTAAGAATTGTCGAACCATTCTAGGTAAACCACTGCTTATAAATGTTACAGATCACAGTAAGCCAATTTAATTTTCTTTGTTGTTCAGATTCCTGGTGAGGATATTTAATGATGTGGATAGATTTCTGACTGAGCTAATACTATCACAATAATTCCCTTGACTTGTAATATTTGTAAGCATCTTATAAAGAGAAAATAATAGGCTTTCTCTAGGATTTTCTGTTATATACAGCTATTTTTCAGTCTTTAAAATTGAGAACTTCATAAGATAATACAAATAATACTTTGTGTAGTAATCTCTGTGAGGAATCAACACAGTCAAGGATTTTCTTCAACTGTTATGCAAAAAATTGTGGGTTTTTTTCTAAGTTTTTTTTTTTTCTTCAATAAACTCAACATAGACTCTTTTTCATTTAGGTTAATGACAATGCCACTTGAGTAAATAAAGAATTCAATTTAAAATGACTTAACCTGTTATCTATGTTTTATATTTTAAAGCTTGTTTTATGATTTTTCTTCTTGGATTCACAATTCACCAAATGAAAGGGAGAATGAGTGAACTTCCTGTTGCAGAATACAGAAACTACTCTAGCTAGTTTAAGCAGAAACTATTTAATATAAGAAATTAAGTGCTTACAAAATCATTGGAAGGGCTGGAGAGCAGGCTTTAGATGGACTCTTCAAGAAGAATTCTAATATCAATAACTCAGCTAACTTAAGGAAACCTCAGCTTCCCCAACCAGGAAGCTCCTGCCATAGCCACTGAACCCAGGCTCTTGATGTCCTAGCTGGAATCTGGGAATCAAAAAGCCACAAACAGAATAAATCTTGAGCCAGCTAGCTTCCTGAATGTAGCAGAAGACATAATCTGAATGTTTTCTAGGCTTTGAAAGCCTGTGAATATATTTTACATTAAAATCAATAATCCAAATATCCATGTTTCAACAGTATTCATAGGATATCAAGTCTTCTTCGTCTTTCCCTGACTTGTATTTATGGTAATCTTCCAAATATCTCACAAATACTTGAGAGTAACTCCCCTCCCATAGCACCCATGCTTTTTTGCCCCATGTCATGCAGAGCAGGCACTGTCCCTGATCTTTTGCTATTTTACAGTCTCTGATACGCGTAGCTGTTCTGATAGTGGGTACTACTACTCTACCATGCCCAACAGTACAGCTGCCATACTCTCCTGCTATAAACTGAACCTTAGTCTCTTTCTTAGCTTTACCAGGCATAACAGTTCTTTGCCTAGTCCTTATCTTGAGTCATGAGGATCTAGCTAAATGTGTACATCCAGAAATGTGTTAGATACACATAGTACTACGTCATAAAAAGCTATTTTGTAACACAGCCATCACTAAAAATTAAATTATATAACCTGAAAAACTGTCAACCTGATGTTATAGAGCAGAACTAGGAAAAGATACATAGTAGTAACTCATTATACAGTATATCTGCTATAAAGATACAGTAGATGTATATAGCATTAAAAGCACAGATAATACTAAATTGTAAAAATAAAATAGAAATTTAATTTGGAGTACTTATTGCTTTTGTGCCTGTTTCCAATAAGCTGACAAGAGTGAGGTGATTCTGTGTTTCTGTTCCCTAACCAATGACCTTGCCCTCATCTTCAAACTCAATCATCTCCACATCCACATGAAGACAGACCCCTATCTCTCACCATATACAAAAACCAACCAAAATGGATTAAAGACTTAGATCGAAGACCTGAAACTACAAAATTACAAGAAAAATAGAAAGGGGAAAAGCTCTATGACATTGGTCTAGGCAATAATTTTTTAGACATGACCCAAAAAATACAAGTAACGAGCAAAAATAGACAAATGGGATTGTATGAAATTAAAAAGGCTCTGCACAGCAGAGGTAAAAATAAACAGTGAAGAGACAACCAACAGAGTGAAGGGACAACCTACAGAATGGGAGAAAAAATATTTTTAAACTATACATCTGTTAAGGGGTAAATATCCAAAATATATAAGGAACTCAGACAACTCAATTGCAAGAAAAATAACTCAATCTAAAAATGGACAAAGGGCTTGAATAGCTATTTCTCAAAAGATAACACACAAATGGGCAACAAGTGTATAGAAAAAAATGCTCAACATTGCTAATCATTGGAGAAATGCAAATCAAATCACCATGAGATATCACTTCACTCCTGTTGGAATGGCTATTAACAAAAAGACAAAAGATAACTAGTGTTGGTGAGGATGTGGAGAAAAGGGAACCCGTGTATAATATTGGAGGAAATGCAAATTAGTATAGCTATCTTATAAAACACTATGGAGGTTCCTCAAAAAATTGAAAATAGTACTACTGGCAATCCTATTACTTGGGCATCTATTCAGAGGAAATGGATACAATATGTTAGTGATATCTGCACACTTATGTTTATTGTAGCACTATTTACAATAGCTAAGTTATGGACTCAACCTAAGTATATATCAATGAATGAATGAATGAAGAAAATGTATATATACACAACGAAATACTCTTCAGTCATTAAAAAAAAAGAACCCCGTCTCTACTAAAAATACAAAAAATTAGCCGGGCATGTTGGCGGACGCCTGTAGCCCCAGCTACTCAGTAGGCTGAGGTAGGAGAATGGCATGAACCCGGGAGGCCAAGCTTGCAGTGAGTGGAGATCGCGCCACTGCACTCTAGCCTGGGTGACAGAGCGAAACTGTCTCAAAAAAAAAAAAAAAAAAGAAAAGAAATCTTGTCATTTACAACAGCATGGTTGAACCTGAAAGACGTTACGTTAAGTGAAAAAAGCCAGGCACAGAAGGACAATACTGCATCAGCTCACTCATATGTAGAATCTTAAAAAGTTCATCTCATAGAAATAGTAAAATGGTGGTTACCAGAAGTTGGGGAGGGTGGGTGAGTGGCCTTGGGGAGATGTTGGTCAAAGAATATAAAATTTCAGTTAGATAGGAATAAGTTCAAGAAATCTGTTGTATAACATGTTGACTATTGCTAACAATAATCTTGAAAAATGCTGAGTGTAAAGTGTTCTCATCACAAAAATGTTAAGTATGTGAAATGAGTTAGCCATTCCAAATGTGTACATACTTCAAAATGATATGTTGTACAGGATAAAAAAATACAATTTGATCTGTCCGTTTACAAAAATAAATTTAAAACAAAGTCCAGTACCTCTTCTAGGCTTCCAAGCAGACTTCTCTCATTAAGGCTGGTCTCTGGCACAGTGTGAGCACACAGTAGAGTTTATTTGACTTCTCCATTTCAGTCTATTTCTTATCCTCTTCTTTTCCCCTTTGGCCCAAATAACACCATTTTTCTGGCTCATTACTTTCTACCAGCTTACCAAAACAGTGACTCACCTATCAGTTTCTTAGCCACTTGCCTTTCAAGGAGAGGGTTTGTGGAAAGTAATTTTGAAATAGCTTTTTCATAAATAACCATATACAGGATTGGCCCTATTGATAGGAATTTCTGACTAATATTCGTTTTATGTGTATATGTGTTTTGAGGATTTGATTCTTTGATTATTGACTTTGTTACTTTTCTTGCACCATGATGCCAAGGTGAGGCCACTTGATTATTTCTCCCCAGAGAAGAATGGAAACTCTAATTTCAAGGCCATTACCTCCTACATGCGCTTTCTCACCCTTACACCACCCATGTAAATGACCCCAGGACATTGAAGCAGGTTTCTCCCTTTCCCTAGGGCTCGCCCTTCCCTGGATGGTGATCAACTCAGTCTCATTCCTGAGCACCAAAGTTTCTAAGTTATGTATACATGGCAGTAAATGAGCCCCTTGGAGCAAGATAATGCATGATAAGGAAACGGTCTCCACATTCTTGTCTTTTCAGGGCAGCCTACTTTTTAAATATTCAAATAAAGTGACTATAAGCTCCCTCCTGTGTGGACAAAGGAAGTCCAGGGTTGTTCCTGGTGTTTCAGAAGATTCTCAGAGGAATTTTCTCAGGGAATATTTTACATCTTGCTCTGAATCTCTGCTCCTGGCTTCAACTCATTAAGCACTTGACTTCTTGTTCCTTCTCTGAAGTTAGAATTCTCCTCCTACCCTCTTTCACCCCATGGGTGGACAAAGACCCCTTCTGTATAATTCCCTAAGGCACCAACAGGGTAGTGACAAATCTGCTGCAGTTTGGAGAGCAGTCACAGCACAGAAAAGGACAATTTAACCTAGGTTTTATATACCTCGCAAACCATTCTTTCAGCAATCCCCTGTTGGGAATTATCGACCACTTCTCTCCTTTGGCTTCTATCTGTTCTTTTATTCCATCTTCTCTTTCTCTGCTCAAATTGAGGACCCTAGTCTCTAGTCTATTCTACTTGCCTTCCCTTGTAAGGGAAACTAACATCTGAGAAACTGAACAAATCAAGCCATTCATTAAAGACTCTCTTTTATAATATTATTCAGAGGAATCTGGCACTGTTTTGTTTTAACCTGCCTTTTTAAAAAGTAAGCATATGGATATATGTGCTACTGTGTGAACCAGTGTGCCTATTTGTTTCTTGTATTACCAGAGATACTTTGTTTTTCTAATCAAAATAGCAGTCCTCTCTCTGTCACTCCCAAACCCAAAGGTGGCAATGACTGCAGTTAAAAAAAAAAAAAAATCACACACATACTTTTTCTTTGTGATTAGGTGATTCCAGGGCTGGTTCTGACTTTATAGCCAGCAAAATACTTCTGCCTATAAATGGGAGATGTTTCAAGAATTCAGACATAACCTTGTTTTGTTGTTCACTCTGCATTTGTAAAAATCTGAATGCATCTTTGTTAGTGGAGGCTTTTGCTCTCTTAGTGAACAATGCCGTACAGTAGTAGACACTGAGAAAGTCTGAAACAGCTCAGTACTGTTAACTGCCAAACTATTTAAGAACACCTGAGTAGTCTGACGGCAAATTTTTCAATCACTATTAAATTACTTCTGTGCCTTGGAGGGTCACGAGATGCTGTAAATGTCAAATGTTTTTGTCATTCTACTAGATTTCTATGAGGAACACATGCACCTCAGCCATGGCTGGAAAGACTGAATATAAGAAAATATAATTCTAAAAAGTTAGGCAGGGTAAAGGATCACCTTTAGAGAAAGATTACATAATTACATTATAATAGGCCTTCAGGAAATACAATCTCTTCTTAATTTTCTTTCACTCTGCCACAGATTTCTTCCTGAGTACTGTCTTAAGAAACTCCTGCAAGCAGGAGCAGAAATGTAATTATCATTTCAACCATATTATTCATACTCTTTGGCACACATATTTATTTGTATGAAGTCACGGTCCTTTAAATTTCCTAACCAGTATCCAGGAATATCAAGTAACCCTAATTTGAGGTTAATTAATTTATTTCATGAGATAGAGGTTTTTTTTCTTCATTTAATGAAAAATTATTCAGTGATTTCTCTACTTGCACATTACAGGTGAAAGATTAGCTTATAAAAATTTAAAAATTCAAGCAAATTTTTCACACAAAAACAAAGTGATGAAAATCTGTCCACAAGACAATTTGATGACGTTGCTGACATGCTGTATACTTACAATAATAAATAAGATAATGCTGCTCTAGTACTTTTAATTAAATATCAAGATGATAAAACAGAATCAAATAACGATATATTGGTCTTGAATACTGGTATATGAAATTTGCTTAAAGGAAAACAAGATGGTTGTTAGACTCTGAAGGCATCTGGGTACTTTTAAGCACATGCAGGGGCTGATGAAATAAACAACTAATTTTGACCAAATGCTCCCTCATCTTGGGGTAGGTGTGTATACCAAGCACTACTCTTGGTTTTCTTGGTTCTAATTTCTTTTTTAATAAGGTAGCCAGCATTCCTCATGGTAAAATTAGCTAAATGTTTCTGACACAGCTAAGAACTGCGATAAATAGAAAAGCAGGGAAAGATATGTGGATAGTCCATATAAATGAGAAAGTTGATGTACACAGCTGAATTAATTGAATTTTAACAAATAGGAGACAAAAATATCTGTGTACTGACTTTGAGAGCCCCAGAGAGGAGGTGATTGTATCGTGGTGGTTTGGATTGGGGTCAGTAGGTGACACCATCAATCCAGTGCCCTTTGGTAGCTTCCTGGCACAGAAAGGAATCTGTATGAGGTCAAACAGATAGTTGTGTTAAGAACAAGCTAGATAAATTTTACTCCATTACATTCTTAATTCCCCAATATACTTCCTTACAAAACAGACTATCAGTTTTGCCTCCAGAGGAATTTTTAAATCTGTTCCTCCCTTTAACCAGCCTTCCTAACATCTGTACCATATTTCAGATTTTTATTAAGCTCTTCTATTTTAATATCTTCCCAATTAGTTGTCAAGACTCCAGTATCTTTCCCCTCTAATACATTCTTTATATGACTGAATTGGTAGTTCTCTTGACAGTAATAAACATAGTTAATTACTTCACATTTTAGATTTAGTTAATTCCATGTATGTTCCACAGGCCATATAAGGCCTAATTGTGGAAGATGGTCTAGTTAAGATGTTTAGCAAATAGTCTCTAATTTACCCAGCATACTTGAGTTGACAGAATAATAGACTATTTTTGCCTGTTTGCTGCTGCCTAGATAAAATTGGCTTCTGGTAATCATCATTCTAGTGGACTTGGCTTTATTAGTAATTATAGTTGAAGCTAAATGTAATTAATATATATTGACCTTCAAGAATCATTTAAATTCTATTTTGAAATGTGGGCATAATAAATTACTAATTAAAGAAAAATTAGTTGAGAGTATAATATTCTTATGTATTTAGAAAGCTACTGATTTAGTGTTCCTTACTAAAAATGGATTTTCTTGACACACTATTAATAAAAATGTATGGGGGGCAGACTGATATGGATTTCTATTATATGAATCAACACTAGGTAACAATAAAATTGGATGCTTCTTTCTTAAATTATTTTCTGTTATCCAGAGGCAAACAGTGACATCTTTAGTATGGTACTCTAAATCCTTTATATTCCGACCTCTATTGGCATTTCTATTGATTCTGCTATACTCCATGCTGGAGCCACAGCCATGAGAGGCTGTTTATTTCGCAGACAAAATCCAATTCTTCAAGAGCAACCTGAACTTTGTTCCTTGTGAGGTATTTTTTCCATAGTTCCTCTGTTTACCATCCATTACTCAGTGCTCCTGAAGCAGTGCACTCATTTCTCCTTTCTAGCACTTACCACCATTAGCTGATTGAATTCCTCCCAACAGCCACACTCTGTGCTACCTGTGAGTAGGAGTAATACTATGTTCTGTGCAATCCAATCCCCTAAGCAGAGCACTTGGCCCATTGGAAGCAATGAAACACGTTTAATTGATTGTTACAGGAGGCACATTATATGTTAGAGGCTTTTCACTCCTTTCTGTATACCGGAATTGCCAGCAGAGATTTGTGAACTTATGAGTACCTGGACTCCATACCAGACCCACTAAATCAGTATTGTTCAGGGATGACTCAAGGTTTGTGCATTTGGAGCAGAAGCTCCACAGCTAATTCTAGTGTGGGTGTAACTGAATTTGTAAAAGAATAGATCAATGTAGACTAGAATCGCTAGAGAAAGGTTGTAAAGAAGGGGCCATGCACCAAACTTTGAAATTCTAGGAGAAGATATATCAGGTCAAGGAAAAAAAAAAAAAGGAAAAGTACCAAGATGGAAATAAAGGAACCAGTTTAAGGACAGCAGTTTTTTGAATAGAAGGTTTATATGATGAGTAATGCTTGATAATTATGGCTAAGCACTATAGGACCAGAGCATGGGGAACTTTGAAAATCTGCACAGACTCAGTGCAGTCCACACAGACTGATAATCTTAGAAATGGGTGCATCACTGAATCTTGTGGTCATGCAGCATATGTCTAGGAAAAGGGTAGCTTGATTATGAAAAAGAGGAAGGCCTTATTCACAAGAATTTTGTTGAAGCCTGCCTTCTGAAATTTGCCAGTTTTTTTGTTGTTTTTTTTGTTTGTTTTGTTTTGAGACAGAGTCTCACTCTGTCGCCCAGGCTGGAGTGCAGTGGCTGGATCTCAGCTCGCTGCAAGCTCCACCTACTGGGTTCACGCCATTCTCCTGCCTCAGCCTCCGGAGTAGCTGGGACTACAGGCGCCCGCCACCTCGCCCGGCTAGTTTTTTGTATTTTTTAGTAGAGACGGGGTTTCACCATGTTAGCCAGGATGGTCTCGATCTCCTGACCTCGTGATCCGCCCGTCTCGGCCTCCCAAAGTGCTGGGATTACAGGCTTGAGCCACCGCGCCCGGCCTAAATTTGCCAGTTTTTTAAAGAATCATAGAATTTTGGAGATAAAAATACATATTTATCTTTTGTCCCTAGGTAGAATTTCACAGAAAGTTTATTTCTCATTAAAAAAAAAAAAAAAAAAAAAAAAAAAAGAGATGCTTCAGTTGTTAAATAAGTTTGAGATATTGGATCAAGTGGTCCATTTCCTTTCTAAAATTGATGAGTGCATAGGTTATTTTTAAAAAAACAGTATGACTTCCCAAAGCCTACAATATAGTAATTTATATTAGAAATCTCTAAGAGGGAAGTATAGTAAGCAAGTTTTCCCAAACCCTTTGTTAGAAGTAGTTTATTAACATGTCACTGGACACTTAATCCTTTACAGACAAGTTCGGGAAGCATATTATGTCATAGGAATTTAAGGAAATGACCTTTGGAATTAAGCAACTTGAGTAAAAAACCCGACTTCATGATGTGAACTGATTTAAGTTGGCTTCATCATTCCCAATTATGAGATTTTTTAGGTGAGAGCTATAGGTTTTGCCTCAAGCCGTGTGCCTTTTCTTCAACTTATGAGAGATGGGAAATTATGATGAGAGCAAACTTCAGGCCTCAGACTCGATCCTTCCACAGAAACAAACAATTTATTAGCACACTATCAAACAATAGTCATAAAATCTATTCACTCTGCTTTTTTGTGGGCATTTGATATAAAGACCTCTGTCCTTCAGACACCTGAACCAGACCTTGCATGAATAGGCTTATTCAAAGCAGATGTTTCAGTCTTCTAGGCAGGCAGGATACTGCTAAGAATCAGAATCAGACAACAGAATCCTCTCTTAACGGATAAACATAGTTCCAATTGTGTCCTAAGCCCAGAGCACCTGTGCTAATTTGCATTTTCTGTGGAAGCAGGTATCAAGATAGGATTAGGAGTGCAAAAGGTTTATTGAAGAATAACACACATGAAAGGAAACAGAGTGATTTGGTAGTGTGAGAGTCTTCAGAGTGAGGGGCAGACCTGACACAGCAGGAGACTTTCAGCCAATCATGCACCTTGATATCCAAGTGGATCACAGCACCACTCTGAAGTGTGCTGTCTTCTGGGATCATAGATTCCTAAGTCCTTTTCATGCAAGGGCAAAAGTACTTGTAAATATTTCTAGCCAGTCCACATATCTGTGTTAACATTAATTTTACCAGTAAAAATCTCTTCTACCATCACTTAGCTAATTAGCAAAGTTTCTACTGCTGATCAGAGATGGAAATAGTCCAAGTTGTAGAAGTGGGCTCTAAGTGTGGAATCCTGATTGGAGTCAATCAAATGCTAAGCAACCACCTGTGAGTATGAATTCTTAATTAAGGCTCCTGACAAACATTTGACCTTTGAGCAACATGAGTCTGAACGGTATGGGTCCACTTATATGCAGACTTTTTTCTATAAATATATTGGATTTTTTCAGAGATTTGCAACAATATGAAAAAACTTGCAGACAAATCATGTAGCCTAGAGATACTGAAAAAATTAGGTATGTCATGAATGCATAAAATATGTAAATACAGCCTAGTTTATCATTTGTTACCACAGAATATATACAAATGCATAAAAAATGTTTATGAAAACTTACACACACACGCAGACCATACATGGTGACATTGGCAGTCAAGAGAAATACAAACAAAGTAAATGTTTGTTTACGAAGTAGGTGCAGTATTAAATTATAACTGCATACAATCAACTATAGTACATACTTTACTATTGTAATAATTTCATAGCCACCCCCTGTCACTATTGCAGTGAGCCCGTGTTGCCAGAACCTCTTTAAATAAACACCATGTGACTCTCATCATCTCTGAGTGGTTTTACTCTCCAGTAAGTTGCACATGGCAGAAAAAAAAATGGTATCTTGCAGTTCTCAGATATTTTTCATGTTTAATGCAATTATGTAAGCCTTTAACACCATGGGACTCATAAGAAGTGCCACTGGTGATCCTGCAAGTACTCCCAAGAAGCAGAGAAAAGTCATGGCATTACCCAAAAACCGTTGAACTGCTTTACATGTACCATAGGGTCTGCAGCTGCAGTTGCTCTGTTTCAGACAATTCATCTTGTAAACAGACAGCATAAACATGGTATTGAAGTATGGTACTGCAAATTATGATTTTCTTAACCTTATGATTTTCTTAACATTTTCTTTTCCCCAGCTTTTTCTATAATACAATATGTAATACATATAACATAAAATATGTGTTAATTGATTGTTTATGTTATTGGTAAGGCTCCCAGTCAACAATAGGCTATTAGTAATTCTGTTTTGGGGTAGTAAAAGCTATATGTGGATTTTCGTATGCTCAAGGGTTGTTGTCCCTTGCAGGGGCCTTTGAAAACAGTATGCTGAGAATAGATAGGGCTCAAGGACAGTATCTCCAACTGAACTTTTAATGAACTCCCGTAGGCGCCAAGAAGGCAGGCAGATAAGAAAGAGCATAGAAACAAGGAACTGAGTAGAAGGTTGCATCTGGGAAAAGAAAGTTTGTTTTGCACTGTGTCCTTTCTGCTGACGTGGGACTTATGGAGTATAAATAAAGTGAGGCGGAGGCTCTGAGTGCGGCCGCCATGTTCTCTGTTTGTCTTTGTCTTTTGTGTCCTTTCATTCTCCACCACCCCGGGCACGGACCCCAATAAGTGGCGCAGCGAGCAGGGTCAGCACGGGTGAGTAGGGGAGAACAAGAAGGGGAACCTCCTAGGAGCGGGTAAAGCCCGGATATTGTTAAGGGGATCCTTCTTAAGCTTTCATTATGGGAATTCCATCTCTCTGGCCTCAGAATATTTATGGCTGTTTCAAGGACTGTTGCTGTCTATAGGAGTAGAAGTGAAAGAAAAAGACTTTGAAGCGATTGTTTGCCCATGTTGAACAACATTGTTACTGGTTTCGGTATCAGACTAAAGTGCAGCTGAATCGGAGAGAATGGTTACAGGTAGTAAAAGCTCTGCTTAGAGCTCACCAGTTAGGGGATATTATACCTCTAAAATTGTGGACCTTGTGTAACTCCATCACTCAGACATTAGAGTTACTTGAGACTGATTCAGAGTGTGGTGATGTAGCCACAGGAGGAAAGGTATCTGAGGATTTGGGAAAAAATAAATCTGAAATGGAGCCCATTTGTGCCAGGGTAACAGAGGATGGGGGGGTAGCAAAAGGGGGAGAAGAGAAAAAGCCAGCTCTTCCTTCTTCTAAGGGGAATTCTGACATGTAGTGTATTATGGAAATGCTTCAACAAATATTACAGATACATTCTTCTAATTCACCTTTGCGAGCTTTCCCTGTTTCTTTTCCTTCTGCCCTGTTAAAAGAGGATTTTCCAGTGCCTCCAACCCCCCAGCTTCCTTACCTTTACCTTTGTCTGGCAAAGTTTTCTCAGTGCCTTGCCCGCCATTGGGGGAGGGAGAAAAAGAAAAGATAAAAAAATTTAAAGAGCTGGATCTGTTTCCAATTATTTGTGCTTCTTTTGCTCCTAATGCTCAGTTTTCAAATAGTGGCAATAATGTCCAATTTAATGCCTTACAAATTAAATTTTTAAAAGAAATGAAAGCTGCCATTTCTAACTATGGACCTCAATCTCCTTTTATTCTTGGTCTTCTTGATGCTTTTTCATCAAAAAATTTGATGATTCCTATAGACTGGGAGACTTTGGGGAAGGCTTTTCTTGATCATTCTCAGTGGTTACAATTGCACAGCTGGTGAATGGACAAGGCGCATGTACAGGCTAGAAAAAATGTTACGTGTGATCCCCCAGGACCCACTGAGGAACAATTCACAGGCACGGGCCAATATGCTACTCTTAATGCTCAGGCTGGTCTAGATGATGTTGCCCTTACTCAAATCAAGACTTTGTTTTTAAGGGCCTGAAATAAGATAGAGATAACAGGAAAATCTTCCCTTTCCTCTGTGAAGATTTTACAGGGCACAAATGAACCATATCCAGATTTCGTAGCCCGTCTTTAGGATACTGTCTTGAAAATTGTGGGTGCTGGCCTTGCTTCAAAAATTTTGTTACAAACATTGTCTTTTAAAAATGCTTATGCTGACTGTCAAAAATTGTTAAGATCGTTAAAGGCCAATGGGGCCAATTTAGATAAATATATTAAAACTTGTGTTAGTGTTGGAGGGGCTATTTATAATCCTCAATTATTTGCTGGACCTTTGTCTAAAGCCTTAAAAGGAAATAACAAACAAGGTGTTTGCTTTCAGTGTGGTAAACCTGGACATTTCAAAAAAGAATGTCATAAAAATTGAACACTTTTATCCCTCAAGGCAGAAAGCTGCCTTCAGAGGTATACAAATGTTGTGGTAAAGGTCGACATTGGACAAATGAATGTTGTTCCAAAACTGATGAAAGTGGAAATTTACTGTCTCCTCTCCTGGGAAACGGGAGTCGGGGCCCACAGGCTTGGGGCCCCAACAATTACAATACAAGTCTCACAATTTATACGCCTAGAGGCAGAAAAACGTATTCTCAATAGGGAGGGTTTGGTAGCACAGAAAAAACTGTTTTTTGGGAAACTTTAGTTTCTAATCAAAAGCCCTTATGTTCATTGCACATTAATGGAATAGTTTTTAAAGGGTTAATTGATACGGGGGTGAATATGTCTATCATTTGTTTAAATTAGTGGCCTATACAATGGAAAAAAAGACAAGTTTCAGTTATACTCACTGGCTTGGGTGCTGCTTCTGTGGTTTATCAAGACGTAGAACCTTTAACCTGTGTCAGTCCTAAAGGTCAACAAGGTCAAGTGTTTTTTTTTTAATATATTATTCCTATCAATATTAATCTTTGGGGACAACATCTTTCACAACAATTTGGTGCTTTTTTAAACATTCTTCATATTTCCTCAGCTGCCAAAAATATGATGTTCAAAATGGGCTACAATCCTTTAAACTCATAGCCACTGTTCACCAGCCTCAAGTTTTATAATTAAAGTGTAAAACAACCACTCCTCTTTAGGTGAAACAGTGGCCATTATCTAAAGAAATACTTAGGACTTTAAAAGAGTAAGTCAAAAAACAAATGGCCGAGAGGAATATAAAGCCAAGTACTTCTGCATGGAATTCCCGTCTTTGTCTTGTTCTTAAAACTATAAATGTTTACATTCAACCTAGGGGAAGTTTACAGTCTGGTCTTCCTAATCCTGCCCTTATCCCACAAAGTTAAAAATTAATGGTCATGGAATTCAAAAATTGTTTTTTCTCTATTCCATTACAACCTCAAGATTGTAAAAAGTTTGCCTTTACTATTCCTAAATGTAATAATGGACAACCCATTCAAAAATATCAGTAAAAACTTCTTCCCCAGGGTATACTTAATAGCCCTACTATATGTCAAAAATTCGTACATAGGACTTTAAATCCTGTAAAAAATCAGTTTCCAACTGTGTTAATTTATCATTGTATGGATCTTCTCTGTCCCTATTTTTAATAATTCTCAGCCACTTTCTTGATATCAATGGAAAGTTTTACCTCAAGGTATGTTAAACAGCCCTACCTTGTGTCAAGAATTTGTCCTTTTGCATTTCTTTCTACTCACTTAATATTGCCCCAGAAAAAATTCAACTGAATTTTCCTATTCAATATTTAGGTTATACCTTAGGAGCACGAAATATTCGACCCCAAAAAACTCAAATTCGACGTGATCATTTCAAAACATTAAATAACTTTCAAAAGATGTGTCCTGTTTTAGAAATACCAACATATCAGTTATAACATCTTTTTTCTATTCTAGAAGGAGACAGTCACTTGGACAGCTTATGCCATTTAACTCCTTTGGCTTTACAGGAACTCCAGCTTGTAGAAGAGCAACTTTAAAAGGCCCATTTACATTATATCCTTCCCAATGTTCCCCTTTCCTTTTGTTTATTTCATACTTTACATTCTTCCACAGGAATGATTCATCAAACTAATCGGCCACTAGAATGGATCTTTTTGTCCAATAAAATATCTAAACGCTTGGCTACTTATATCAATCGTTACTGTCGACAACTTTGGGGAGGAGATCCTTCCTTAATTATCTCTCAATTCACTCATAGTCAGATTACTTATCTTCTTACAACTTCTGATTCTTGGCAAGTTGCTTGTGCTTCATTTGTTGGTCAGTTTTCTACCAAATATCCTAAGTCTCCAATCTTTTCATTTTTTAGACAACATTCTGTGTTGCCTTTCTCACCAATTTCTATATTTCCTGTTCAAGGTCCTACCTTTTTTACTGACGCTAGTAGCAATGGTAAGGCTGGATATTAGAGTGTTCATCAATTTCGAGTTACAGTTTATCCTTATCCCTCGGTGCAACAGAGAGAATTGTTTGCTATTCTCATGGTCTTAGTTGATTTCCCTACTACTAGTTGTAACATTGTTAGTGATTCTCAATACGCCGTTTATGTTACTTATATTTCTCAGGCCACTTTACCTCTTTGTGCTACTTCTTCTCTTCAGAAACTCTTTTCTTTGTTATCCTCTACTTTGAGCCAATGTCGAGCTCCTTTATTCATCACTCATCTTCGTTTTCATTCTCAACTTCCTAGACCATTAGTTCATGGTAATACTCAGATTGATTCGCTTTTAATCGGCCACCTACATGCTACAGAACAAAAATATACTCTACATCACACTAATAGTTCTGGCCTTCAACGACGGTTTCATTTAACTCATAAACAAGCTCGTTCTCTTATTCGAGCTTGTCCTTCCTGTGCTCTTTTGAGCATTCCATCCTTCCAATCCACGAGACGTCCCTTCTTTTGGACGATTAAAGTATGTTCATCATACCATTGATACCTTTTCTCATTTTCAATGGGCAACTCCGTTGCCATCTGAAAAAGCTGATTCTGTTATTACTCATCTCTTAGCTTGTTTCGCCGTCATGGACATTCCTCTTATACTTAAAACTGATAATGCCCCTGCCTATGTCTCTCGTAAATTACAAGTTTTCTTACAGCAATACAATATTCAACATATCACCGATATCCCGGGCAACAGTCAAGGTCAAGCCATCATTGAGCGTGCAAATTTAACCTTAAAAACTCAACTGCTAAAACAAAAAGGGGGAAATGAGCCCCCAGAAACCAGATTTTGAAGGTTCCTTTTACCTTAAATTTTTTGAATCAATGGAGACAATTGCAAGACTCCGCTGCCGTAACCCATCTTTCCTCACCTCCCTCGGTGATAGTCCCCGCTGACAACTTAAAGGTTTGGTATCCTAATGAAGAAGGTAAGTATGTTCAAGGGCAAGTTCTAAAACAGGGACGGGGCTATGCTCTTGTCCTTACAGGGAGCGGACCTGAGTGGTTTCCTACAAGATGATTGAAACCCTGTTGAAAAGAAAACTGGATTCAGCATGCATTTCTTCCTTTGTTGGATGTGCCTCGGTGGGGGACTTATTTCCCTTAGTGAGGCTTTGTATGAATATTGGACTTATATTCCCTTTCCACCCTTGTATCAGGAAGTCGCCTGGGGGGAGGCGGAAATTAAGGTTTTCACCAATGACACTACTTGGATGCCGTCCCCCTATATGAACAAGGACAACATAGAATGGGAAATGGGAATCATAAACAGCACATACCAATTTGGAGTGGAAAGACTTCCAATATGCATGGGAAATAGTCCTCATTGTCTCCGAAAATCACATGAAGCCTGGGCTGTTCACTATAATCATAGTCATATGGCTGCTAATACTGTTATTATTGTAACTAGAAGCTTTTAATATAATCATACTGTATATAGTAATGAAACTATTCCTAGTTCTTTACCTTTTTGTCCTATTCCAGAGGTTTCTCCTAATATTGAGGTGCTGGAGTGGCAACAATGTCGGGGAACTAAACCCCAGATTTTATTAGAATACAATGGGATGCAAATAACTGATTGGAGTGTGCATGGTGATTTTCAAATAAAATTTAGTCACATACCTTTGAAATGGCACCGGGTAAATAAAAGTATTGCCGCTAACAGTAATGAAACCTTGGTATGGCGTAAAGGAGGCCTGAAGTACAGAGTCATCTTTGGAAGTTGTTAGCTGCAGGCGATGCCATTAGCACTTTTGTGGGGAATATGTCCCTTAATCTTTCTAACCCGAATAACCCCTTTCATATTCAGTTATATCAGAATACCTCCCGATATATTATTGCTTGTGTCCATAAGCCCTACCTATTATTAGCGGGGAATTTGACATGGGATAATGATACGGGGATTGTTAATTGTACAGATACGTGTACATTTTTGTCTTGCCTCAATCATTCCTGGTGGCACAACTTTACTGGAGATATTCATATCCTTAGGGCTCGTAAGGAAATTTGGCTACCTGTTAACCTTACACGACTGTAGGGGACATCACCTCTTGAGACTTATATTTGGACTTCTCTCCAGCGAACCCACCGTGCCCTTGGACTTATAATTGCCTCAGTAATGAGCCTTTTCGCCATCGCCTCCACTGCGGCCGTAGCAGGACTCGCTCTTCATCAAAGCATACAAAATGCTAAATTTGTGCAGCAATGGCACGAGCAATCTCACCAGTTTTGGCTTCAACAATGAAACATTGATTCTCAACTTGCTGAAAGATTAGACAACATGGAGCAAGCCTTGACATGGCTTGGAGATCAGCTTACTGTCCTCAGTACTCGGATAACCTTACAATGTGATTGGAACTCCACTCAATTTTGTGTAACACCTGTGCCTTTTAATATCTCTCAGAATTGGACTGAAATCTGAAAATTATTAGTAGGCCATAAAAATATTAGTTTGGACATCCAAGAGCTCACTCAGAACATTTCTGAAGCATTTCGACAACAATTACATGTGTTGTCCAGAACTGCAACCCTGCAGGAGCTGGGTCAACGCCTTGCTGCCCTTAATCCATAAACCCAGATGAAAACATAGATTTCTACAATCTCTGGAAGTATATTACTTTGGGCACTTGGATTGGGTCTACTTCTCTTGGTGATTCGATGCTCCCTCTGTCACCTCCAAAAACAAAAGAAAACACAGGAACAAATATGGGCTACCTTTTTAGGATTGAGGCAAAACAAAAAGGGGGAAATGCAGGGGCCTTTGAAAACAGTATGCTGAGAATAGATAGGGCTTAAGGACAGTATCTCCAATTGAACTTTTAATGAACTCCCGTAGGCGCCAAGAAGGCAGGCAGATAAGAAAGAGCATAGAAACAAGGAACTGAGTAGAAGGTTGCATCTGGGAAAAGAAAGTTTGTTTTGCACTGTGTCCTTTCTGCTGACGTGGGACTTATGGAGTATAAATAAAGTGAGGCGGAGGCTCTGAGTGCGGCCGCCATGTTCTCTGTTTGTCTTTGTCTTTTGTGTCCTTTCATTCTCCACCACCCCCGGCATGAACCCCAATAGTCCCTGACTCCTGTGTTGTTCCAGGGTGAACTGTATTAACTACTTCAAAGGTGTAGATTAAAATGCTGTTAATATTTACAATGCAGTCTATGGCAAAATGGTTTTAATGTAAACTAGAAAATGTAATATTCACTTACTGTGTGCTTGGGTTATACACTTAACCTCTTTAAGCATCAACTTTCTTGTTTGAAAAATAAGAATAATAATAGTTTTTACCCTGTTAGCTTGTGGGATGAATGCTTAACAAAAGAGCTTGATGGATCACAACTCTTATAAAAGTTACTTGTTATTATATTTTAAATGCGTGGAACATGTACCTGGGGCTAAAATAAATCATCAAAATTATCCGGCTTGTTGGTAAAAGACCAGACAAGAGTCCAGGCCATGGATTCTTAGTCTAATAATTCTGCCAGTACATTGTCACCATTTTTGTTAATAAAAGACTTTATTTTTAATCATATGAGACAACTACATTGGTGGTCTGAACAAAGTTTATTAATAATTTCTTCTCTTGAAATGCATGTATTACCGGGGTGATTAGCTTTGTTAATCATGCCTACCATAAAGTCAACCAATTAATTTCCTTCTGGATAATCTCTGTATTATTGTGAGAGTGAAAATTTTGGGCATTAGAAGAAGTATATTTTTGGACTATTAGGTTCTAACTCAAAGATTTTGAAAGCCCGGTGGCAACAAATGCCTTGAGGATAAAGGGCAAGATAAATGGAGGTGGAAAATGAGTCAAAAAGGGAAATAGAAAGATAATAAAGCATGGTTTACAAATTTGGCTCAGAATATCATGCTGCTCTATATGTTACTGATAAACACCTGCATTAGTCAGGGTTCTCTAGAGAAACAATCAATACAGGATATATAGATATATAAAATAAGATTTATTATGGAAATTGGCTCACATAATTGTGGATCTGAGAAGTTCTACAATATGCCTCCTACAAACCAGAAAATCAGGAAAGCATGTAATATACATCAACCTGAGCCCAAAAGCGTGAGAACTAGGGAAGCCTATGGAATAACTCTCAGCCCAAGTCTGAAGGCCTGAGAAAGGATTTGGTGGGAGTTGGGAGTAGAGGGATTCAGGGGGCTGCTGGTGTAAGTCCCGGAGTCTTCAAAGGCCTGAGAACCAGGACTTTTGATATCCAAGGGCAGGAGATTATGGATGTCCCAGCTGAGAAGAGAAAGTTTGTCCTCCTCCTGTGCTTTTGCTCCATTCAGTTCGGCCCTCTGTAAATTAGATGGCGCTGGCCTGTGTTGGTGGGGGTAGATTTCTTTACTCAGTCTACTGATTCAAATACTAATATTTTCTGGAAACACCCTCATAGATGCACCCAGAAATAAAGTTGTATCAAGTATCCAAGCACCCCTTAACTCAGTCAAATTGACACATTAACTTATCTTTCAGCTAACTTCTCTAAAACTACACTTTTTATAGTTTCTCTGAAATTTGTACTATTACAAGAAGGTCTATTTAGTCTGGCCCTTTTGAGGATGAATTACTCTTTTGAATCTAGATTGATACATTTTTCAAACTTATAAGCTCAGTGATTCATTTATTAATAAATATTAAAATGCATTGAATTAATGTACTTTTTTGGGATGGCGATGGGTTATTGATTTCTACAAATACTATGTATATCATCTTACCTAGGATCAATATATTTCATTACCATACTGGAATATCTTGTGTCTGGAGTTGCACTTTGAAAGTGATTTTATTCTAGAGCTGACAAGGTCCGTTCATGGCTGTCTAATTTTAGGAAAACTTTATCTGCATTTTTGTAGTCTTTTCATACTTAATAAAAGTTATGCTGATGTTGTGACTTATCTGTCTTCATGGACTTACTCTCTAGTCTTACAATCAACTGTTTGTATGTTGTATGAATTGTTCAAGTATCTCAACTGAAGTGACCTCAATATCCCTTTATCTAACCCTCCATAGAAGATTATCATCATCATTGTTATTATTTGATTACTTGTTCCACATCTTCTTTAGTTTCTGATTGTGTCATATCTCTTTAATTTTATATTTCCATTATTATAATTATATTGTGACAACCTGTGTCATATCCATTCTAAAATATTTCATTTGGCTGATTGTATAAGTTTTATTTCAATTATACCTGATTGATCTTTAATCATAAGAATAATATTTAATGTCAGTAATGCTCCTTTTTCAAGTAGAGAATTATTATTTTGATATTTGATCATTTGAGTGCAAATTTTTCTGTTGGAAAACATTGCTTCCTTGCTTAGAAGTGAAAAAATATAATAAGGAGTTGGGCTGGCGCAGTGGCTCACGCCTGTAATCCCAAGCACTTTGGGAGGCCAAAGTGGGCTGTTCACTTGAGGCCAGGAGTTTGAGACCAGCCTGACCAACACGGTGAGACCCATGTCTACTAAAAATACAAAAATTAGCTTGGCATGGTGGTGTGCACCTGTATTCCCAGCTTCTTGGGGGACTGAGCTGGGAGGAAGTATTGAGCCCGGGGGCGGAGGCTGCAGTGAGCTGAGATAGTGCCATTGCTCTTTAGCCTGGGTGACACAGCGGGACTCTGCCTCAAAAAATCAACAAATAAATAAATAAAGGAGTCGATGGTACTGCTGTGTATATATGTTATATATAGAATGTATATTTACAGATATGCACAATAGTATATAGGTATTGCATACATGTTTATATTTATGCATCTTTCACTTAAAATTTTTAATTGATTTCCAAATATCCTGCTACTAAGGTAAATAGCTATTAAATGGACACAAATATTTTGATAAATTGTAATGGAAAAAGTATGCATTTCATCCCAATCCAAGATAGAAACAAAATATTGTTTTTATGAGAAAAATAAGTATCAGTTTGGAAGTAAATAGTTCATTCAGAAAATTTAACGTGATGAAAGTTTATACTATTCCCATTTTCTCTTATTTTTCAATAGTTTCTTTAGCACATTTTTAACTTTTTAGGGGTCATAGTTCTCTTGTACTCAAATGACACAAAGACACAGCATAGAAAAATCAAAGCAAAATAAGGATCTAACAGGTGACTACATAGAAAAACATGAAAATAATGTATAATGAATGTATAGTACAGTTGCAAAGTCATAGAAGACTTGCCAAACATTCTCAAAACATTTGTTTTAATCCAAATATGAGGCACAATTCAAAAATATTTTATTTGATATTCTTTAACCAAGCACGTATGGTGAGAATATTAGCATTTTTCTTTACCTGTAACTATAAATTGAAATATTACTACTTAAAGAGTATTTATTGAATGTGTATATTTAGTAAAAGTATTATACTCCACCCAAACAGAAATTATTATGAAAACAGTCTGTTAACATGTAATTCTGTATATTTAGTATAGTTTACTTTATGCTCGCGTATGAAACACTTTTATTCCTTTAAACCTGTCATTCATTTAAAACAAGCACTATGTGCTTTACAAAATTTAGATATGTGCAGAGGGTAAATTATGAGTTTATAAAAATTAAAGTCACATAATTTTAACAAAAATTCAGGGCACTCAGCTGAGTGAAACCACTTCAATGACTATTTTTAATAACTGTGGGATCTTCCTACCTGATGCTGATGACTCTCATTTGTAGGATTGAGAGTAAATTTCAATCTACAATACCTCATTGCCATCTAGCACTGATAAAATAACATTCAAGGAAATAAACCAGAACAGAAGACTTTATAAGTTACTTACCACCTCAGTTTCAGCTCCAAAGTACCTAAAATCTTTAACAGTCCTTATCTGTTACATAAAATATGTTATGTAACATATTGTTATGACTGATAACTTCTTTTTTTTTTTTTTTTGAGACAGAGTCTCGCTCTGTCACCCAGGCTGGAGTGCAGTGGCCGGATCTCAGCTCACTGCAAGCTCTGCCTCCCGGGTTCACGCCATTCTCCTGCCTCAGCCTCCCGAGTAGCTGGGACTACAGGCGCCTGCCACCTCGCCCGGCTAAGTTTTTGTATTTTTAGTAGAGACGGGGTTTCACTGTGTTACCCAGGATGGTCTCGATCTCCTGACCTCGTGATCCGCCCGTCTCGGCCTCCCAAAGTGCTGGGATTACAGGCTTGAGCCACCGCGCCCGGCCATGACTGATAACTTCTGGTCTAACAAATATCTTCCTTATTGTTGTCAAAAGTATGTGGAACTTTCCATACTTCCTTTTTTCTCCACCAAGACACATTTAGGGATTTTCCTAGGGGGAAACTTGGGGTTGAGGATCTTTCTAAAAGTTAAATTTTTATTGTTATTTTTGCTAGAGATGTTGGGTTTTGTTGATGAGTATGAAAGTTGTTTTGCTGCTCAACTATGGCCTGAATATCAGCAAAATCACCATCACCTGTGAGCTGGTAAAAAATGTAGAATCCTAGGCCTCATTCCAGACCTACAGAAACAGAACCACATTTGTTGGAACAGAAAATACATATTTGAAATGAATCAATTAGAGTAGTTGAATCCAAAAAGAAAGGTATAATAAGAGTTTAAGGGATAGTTGTGTGACCAAAGTGAGTCAACCTGATGTTAAATTATGTGATTTAGTGAAAAACAAAGGAAAGCTATATGCCACAAAATAAAACATAGCGCATTCCTCTGTGCCATATCATACCCTAATCACAAGTATGAACTGAGGAAAAGAAGAGTAAGGCAATATGCTGAAGAAATAGCATAATTTCTCTTTTGAGTTGCATATTAACCAAAAGGAGATGCCGGTAATATATATCCTTCTCATTCCTGTGGCATTTATTTTAGGGATCCACACAAAGAGGGTAACACATGCATCAATCCAATGAATTTATAATTTATTACTCAAGGAAAATAGGATTTTTTTTCCAGCTTTTATCTTCAAACCACTTTTAATTTCTTTGCATCAAGAAATAACTACAAATTAAGTGCCAGTAAGTAAATACCTGATTGTAATAGATTATTGCTTCTAATAATTTCCAAATAAGAAAGGCTTATTGTACTCTTTTAACCAGGAGGGTGTGTCCACTCTCACAGTAAGCTTGGAGGAGGCAGGAGGGAGGAACAAGATACAATTCATAATAACTTAGCGGGGCACACAGCCAATATTCAAAACCAAGAATCCAAAATCCACAAATTGAAGGTTTTTCTATAACATTCTGACGAATATATGTGCTGCTTTTACTTTTAGAAATTTCAGATATTGATGTAGTTGTAATATGCAGTTTTATTTACCTCTTGTTTATAATTGCATGGTGATGTATGCATACAAAACTTTACTGTAATTATTTCATATTCAATTACAATTACAAAATATTTGACTTATCCTAGTGATAATTCAGTTTCACAATTAAATGAGTTGCAATTGATTTTGCTTACATCTAGAATCAACTTTAGTGACAGGAATTTCTTGTTTTGGCAATATTTTAAAAAGTGTCTAAATCGACCTTTTCATTGTCGACTTTGGAATATTTATTGTATTTTTTCCTCAATTTTAGTAATATATTTTAAAATTTATTGTTCCTACTCACTTAAAAGTTATAAGCGTGTGTTAAAACTGTAAGTCTATATTATTCAGGTAAAAGAAAAGCATATTAATTATTGATTTACTACTATATCTCTCTTCCAGTTCTTCAAATTAGTACAGTAAATACTGCAACAAAGGCAAACAAAAGTGAATTTGAAACATATTTGCAAAGCTATAGACAAAAAGTGTGACACACTTAGTTTGACTCTCGATCCTATGTTTTATGATGGTTATATACTCTGAATTTTGCTCAGCTACCTATGCTCCACCTACCTATGCAGAAATTTATTTTGCTGTGGCACAACTAGTTAATAAATACAAATTTGATAGTGTCGCTGCTACAATGTAGGAGAATGAAACAGAGGAGATTTTAGTGAGTGAAGTTACCCTATTGTGGCAAGGTCTGCTAGTTGTGCCCAAATCCTTTCACCTTTCTTGCTGGTGTGATCCTATGACTAAATTCTTAACTATGGTATGTGAGTGGAATGATGTGTATAACTTCTCGTTTAATTGATTAAGATGACTATACTGAATTTTCTCTTTCCTTTCTTGGTGGTTGAAAATGGCAACAACTGAAAAATCTTGGAAGTGACAAGTTAAGAATAGAACTATCCTAACTATCTGGTAAGTCTGGGTTCTGGGATGACTTTTTTGGAGCTGTGACCAACTATCTGCCCTGGACTACTATGGGAGAAAGAAAAACACATTCCTATGTTCTTTGACCAGTGTAGTTTTCTCGATGACAGTAGCATAGCCTTCAGTCTAACTAATGCAACTACTCACACATTTTCCTGGTGATCATAGTTAGGATGGCCATATAATTGTCCAAACTGAGAACTTCTGGGTATAAAAGGGTGTTCAATTAATAATGAGTCTAGGAGAGCTGGTGTGAGTTGTCAGTGTTAGAACGAGGAGGTGGATGGACTGGAGCAGAGCAGCTCTGGCTGTAAAGCCATTTTTCTTTTCCTACAATGGCAGTCTCATTACGTCATTCATCTAAGCATGTTATAAGGCTGGCTCACAGACTGAGACCTTTCACCATTTGGATTTATAATAGGTACTATTATTTTGTGAGCTCAACATTTCAGATAATGGACACTTTCAGTCCACCTAAAATCTTTAGTAAAATAAATGAGTGAGAAAAATTGGGTTGTCCCAGGGCTATCCTCTGATTGAATACCTACATTTTTTTGGCCCTACTCCCAGTGGCCATGAGGTTTTTGTACAGTCTTAAGACAGGTTCTTGTTCCCAGGAGTCTTGCCTTCTCTAATTAACCTCTGAGTTTGGATTCCTCACTTATAAAATGGGAAAAAGAATACTTATTTTCCACTGCAATTGTGAAGATTAAAAAAGAGAAACCACATAGGGAATTTAACATGGTGCCTGGCCAATGAAAACCAGTCAAAGTCAGTGGTAATAACCAAATAAAAGGGAGTTCCAAAGTTCCTAAAACTAGGCACCCCAGAGCAGAACTCATCATCATTTAACAATATGTACATCTTTGTTATATCATCTTTTTTTTTTTTTTTTTTGCTAATAATTCCATGAGACATTCTTGTGTCCACACTTGAGTATTGGCTTCATGTTTACCTCCATCTTCTCTTTCATCCCCAATTCCAGTTGGTCACAATATCCTGTTATGCCCATCTCTTGGATCCTGCCCTCCTCTTCCTTTCCACTGCTACTAGAGTTCAACTTCAGGTCCTCTCAGGACTAAACAATCACAACAGTCTTTTAAATATTCTTTTGCTTCCCAAACATTTTTTATATAGCCAACCCCCCACATAGCTACAACATTTTTTATATGAAAGTAACAATTTTTTTTTGATGGAAAAAATCCATGAATAAGGTACTAAATTTGGGAGGTGAGGGGAGTAGAGTACAAAGAAGAATTTAAAGTTTCTTGTTAACACCTACAGATATTTTTTCTTCTACTCATGTATTTAGTCTTATAAGAATATTTTTTCATAAGTAGAATTGTACTATATATATTTTGCCAACTTGGATTCAAGACCTGGATTAAAAGGATTATAGATTTTATCAATTACCAGAATTTCTAATGTCATTTCTAATGTGTTTGATAAGATTAAGAACTCTTGACTTCCTGCCTCTTTTTTAAAAGCCTATTTTAGAAGGATACCTGTCAAAATAAGAAATACTTTAGAGGTTTTTCTTTTTTCCTTCCCTTCAAGCTATCATTTCTAGGAATAGAGAGTTTCTATGTGCAGGCCTCCATGGTATACCAGATTCCTTATTTTCACCTGAATTTAGCAACTAGGCCATACTTGATATCCTTGGTTATTTCTTTTAGGGATTCATTATATAGCAGGTTACATTTGGGAATATCAGAAGATTCTCACAGCAGTAGTGCTACCACCTGGCTTACCACATTATAGCTTTATGCTTTTCATGCTTTACCTGATTTAAGAGATGAGGGAATTTCCAGATCTTTCAGCGTATAAATTCTCTGATTTTCTTAATTAGAAAACATATGCTATTATCCTTAGTGCATTTCTACCCTAATGCTTCACTCATATGGTATGTAAAACACTCATATTCCCTTTCCATGGGTTCCCACAGCCCAAAGTATGAGGAAACAATTGTTGATAAACAGTGACCACTTTGTGCTTACATATATGTTCCAAGACTTCAATTAATATTTTTAAGCCCCAAAACTAAAGTATTAATAACAGAGAAATGAGCATTTATTGTGATAATTATATGAAGAAATGGGTTGCATGGCAGCCTCCCCAAAAGATAGTATGCCTCCTAATTCCCGGTACTTGTGAATATTACTTTATTTGGAAAGAGGGACATTGCAGATACTATGTTATGGACCTTCAGATGATGAGGTAATCCTGGATTATACTGTTACACCCTAGACCCAATGACAAGTATCCTCATGAGAAAAAGACAGGAGAGATTTAACACAGAAGGAAGAGAAGAAACACACACACAGAGGAGAAGGTGATGTGAAGATGGAGGCAGAGATTGGAGCGAAGTGGTTACAGGCCAAGGACACTAATGGTGACATTCACCAGAAACTCCCTGCAGACACCTTGATTTGAGATGTCTAGTCTTTAGAACTATTGTAGAATAAATATCTGTTATTTTCAGCTACCTAGTTTGTGGCAATTTGTTACAGTAGTCACAGAAAACAAACACACATGACAAATCCTTTTAAAAGTCATTTTTCCCAAGTCATATAAAGAGCTTTTTTTTTTTTTTTTTTTTTTTTTTTTTTTTTTTTTTTTTTTGAGACAAGTCCTCACTCCGTCACCCAGGTTGGGTGCAGTGGTGTGATCAAGGCTCACTGCAATCCTGAATTCCTGGAGTCAAGCAATCTTCCCACTTCAGCCTCTCAATTAGCTGTGACTACAGGCACGCACCACCAAGCTTGGCTAATATTTTTAATTTCTGTAGAGACAGCGTCTTGCTATGTTGTCAGGGCTGGCCTCAAACACCTGGGCTTAAGTGATCCTGCTACCTCAAGCCTCCCAAAGTGCTGGGATTACAGATGTGAGCCACCATGCCCAGCCAAGACCCTCTCATAAGCCAGAAGTAGTCTTACCTACAGATAGCAAAATGTGTTTTTTAAAAAATGAGTAAATTCTACTTGATAAAGATGGAAAAACAGGAATGGGGCTTACTCTTATATTAGTTTTCTATACCTGCATAAAATTTGCCACAAATTAGTAGCTGAAAACAAAAACTTATTATCTCACAGTTATATAAGTCAGAAATATGAACATAGCATGACTACATTCTCTATTTAGTGTCTCACTGGGCTGAACTGAAAGTATTTCTAGGTTTTCAGCTTTCTTTGGGGGATAAGGGCCCTCTTCTCCAAGCTCACCTACCCTTAGCAGAATTCATCACGTTGCCACTGTAAGACTGAGGTTTCTGTTTTATTGAGAGCTATGGGTTCAGAACTACTCTCAGCTCATCAAGCCCATCAACATTCCTTGCCATGTGACCTCCTCCATCTCTAAAGTAAGCAATAACATACTGAACTTCTCTGAATTCCTCTTCTGCAATCAACTGAAGAAAAGGCTTTGCTTTCAAAAGATTTATGTGATTAGGTCAGTTCCATCCAGACAGTCTTCCTATTAAGGTCAATTGATTTGGGGTTTTTATTATATCTGCAAAATCCCATCACAGTAGTACTCAGATCAGTGTTTAATTGCATAAGTGGGAAAAGACATGTGTGCCCCAGAGTCTGGGAATCCCACAGAGGCCACCACCTTAGAATTTTTCCTATCACAACCCTCCTCTCTGAAACAACTAAAACACGAGGTAAGATGATATATGAAACAGTGGCTCTTATGTCACTGGTCACCAGGCAATGGTGGACAATGGCTACTAAAAGATGGGAAACAAATGAGGTGAATCCTACAATCACTGCAGTTTACTGCATGGAGATAAGTTTCCAGGCTATAGTACAAGGAGAAGAAACCAGTGATGGTTCAGCAGTCCCTCCAATAGAACTGAGAGTCTGTGAGACCAAAGGCAGAGTTCTGGAGAAGAGAGTGTGACACATTGAACTCCAGAGATCTGCAAAGGGTCCCTTTCATGTCTTCAGCATAGCACTAATCAGCATATGCAAGTATAGGACTTAGGCTCGGTCAGGAGAATATCACTCGAAATGATTGAATGTATTTAAGGGATCATCTCCAGGATGTATACAAACCGGGAAGCAGTTTCTGATATTGGGATATGTCATAACTCGGACTATTGGTAGACTGAAGTATGTTGCTTTAGTCATGGGTTAATATTACCTAGACTAAGTTCAGTGCTAGTGTTTATATAACAAAGCTTAAAAGCATAAAAGGGTCAGACTGTTTCCAGTTAATTAACTGCTTCCCGGGATAAAACTTGAGTATTTATAGGAGTACAAAAATATCTAGCACTCAAAAAGGTAAAAATGCATAATGTCTGGTATCCAAGAAAAATGTTCAGACATGGAAGGAATCAGAAAAATGTGACATATAATTATGACAAAGTCAATAGAAACATGACTCAGAAGTGGTACAGATAATAGAAGTATAGATGAAGACATGAAAATAAATTGTAGCTATATTCCATATGTCCAAGAATGTAGAGAAAGGTTATTGTGGAGAGATGTGGAAAATATAAAGAAGGCCAAAGTTGAATTTCCAGAGATTTTAAAAAAAAAATCTAAGATGAAAAATACACTGAATAGGATTAATAGCAGATTAGACTGCAGAATAAAAGATTAATGAACTTGTAGACATGGCAATAGAAACTATCAATGAAAATCAGCAAAAAGACTGAAATTAATAATGGATCAACAAGCATGGGACAAATTTTATTTTATTACTTATTTATTTACTTTTTTTTTCTTTCTTTCTTTTTTTGAGACAGAGTCTCGCTCTGTCGCCCAGGCTGGAATGCAGTGGCGTGATCTCGGTTCACTGCAACCTCTGCCTGCCAGGTTCAAGCGATTCTCCTGCCTTGGCCTCCTGAGTAGCTGAAATTACAAGCATGTGCCACCACTCGCCACCACGCATGGCTAATTTTTTGAATTTTTAGGAGAGACAGGGTTTCATTGTGTTATCCAGGATGGTCTCAATCTCCTGACCTCATGATCCTCCCACCTCGGCCTCTGGAAGGGACAAAATTTAATTGCATTTCTATATAGTAATGATGAGGATTTTTGCTCCTTAGTTCAGCTAAAATCGGGGTTCTTGTCTAACAACCTGGAAAAATTAGGCACACAGAAACAGTGAAAAGTGAGGAAAGTGGAATGTATAAAAAAAAGCTCTCAGCGAAAGAAAAGGGGGTCAAGCTGTGTGTTCCTAGCTCACAGATTGAATACCAGGCCACCACACAGGCTGAAGAGGCCAATGTATCAAAGTATCCCCTCCTACCCTTCTCCACCCCCATGAGGCAAGAATTCCTGGTGACTCTACCCCATTCTCCCAGTGCACAGGCGAGCCACTCCACACTGATTTATTTCCTTTACTGTGCATGTGTTAAGGGACAGAATTTTTGACCTTGGGCATGTTTAAGCAAGCCCCTTGTGCACAATGAGCAGGGCAGAATTTGGCTGTCTTTTGTCTCTATCCGTAACAATGAAGAAATAGAACTTGAAATTTTAAAATACTATCTTACAATGGCATAAACACAAAATACCTGTGTACTGAAAAGCTTAAAGCACTGCTGAGATAAATAAGCAGATCTAAATAATGGATCTAAATACTTAAATTCACACACCTAATATTAGAATGTCGATTCGCCCCAAATTGGCATATATTTGTTCAATGTAATCCCAATGGAAATCCTATCAAATTTTTCAATAGAAATTGGCAAAGTACCTATAAAATTCATATAGAAATTCAAAGTGTCTAGGGTAGCAAAACATTGAAAAAGAAATTTGAAGGGTTTATGCTACTCAATTTTAAGACTTAATAAAAGCTATTCTAATCAATATAGTCTGGTATTTACCTAAGAATAGACAAGTAGTTCAATCTAACAGAACAGAGAGCACAGAATTAGAACCATACATTAAAATTTGACTAAGGAGCAAAGCAATTTAGTAAATAAATGATTGCCTTTTCAACAATATGTATGTCAGAACAACTGGATATTTACATGCAAAAACATCAATTCATGCTTCTCACTATATAAAAAAATTAACTCCAATGATTTACACAACTTAACATAAACCATAAAACTATAAATCTTTTATGAGAAAACCTAAGAGAAAATCTTCATAATTTTGAGTTAAGCAAATTTTCGTAGCTATAACAACAAAATCATGAACCATTTAAGAGTAAATAGGTAAATGGAGAGCTATTTATGACAAACTCATAGCCAATATCATGCTGAAAGGGCAAAAGCTGGAAGCATTCCCTTTGAGAACTGGCACAAGACAAGGATGTCCTCTCTCACCGCTCCTATTCAACATAGTATTGGAAGTTCTGGTCAGGGCAATCAATCAAGAGAAAGAAATAAAGCATAGTCAAATAGAAAGAGAGGAAGTCAAATTGTCTCTGTTTTCAGATGACATGATTGTATATTTAGAAAACCCCATCACCTCAGCCCCAAAAAGTCTCAGGATCCAAAATCAATGTGCGGAAACCACAAGCATTCCTATATAGCAATAATAGACAAACAGCCAAATCATGAATGAACTCCCCTTCACAATTGCTACAAAGAAAATAAAACACCTAGGAATACAACTTACAAAGGATGTGAAGGATCTCTTCAAGAACTACAAACCACTGCTCAAGGAAATAAGAGGGTACAAATGAAAAAAAAATCCATTCTCATGGATAGGAAGAATCAATATTGTGAAAATGGTCATACTGCCCAAAGTAGTTTATAGATTCAATGCTATTCCCATCAAGCTGTCATGGACTTTCCTCACAGAATTAGGAAAAAACTACTTTAAACTTCATATGAAACAAAAAAAGAGCCCACATAGCCAAGACAATCCTAAGCAAAAAGAACAAAACTGGAGGCATCATGCTACCTGACCTCAAACTATACTACAAGGCTATAGTAACCAAACAGCTATCTGTCCTAATGTTTGGTACTGGTATCAGAACAGATATATAGACCAACAGGACAGAACAGAGGCCTCAGAAGTACATCTACAACCATCTCATCTTTGACAAACCTGTCAAAAACAAGCGGATGGATTAAAGACATAAACATAAGACCTCAACCATAAAAACCCTAGAAGAAAACCTAGGCAATACCATTCAGGACGTAGGCATGGGCATAGACTTCATGAGTAAAACACCTAAAGGAATGGCAACAAAAGCCAAAATTGACAAGTGGGATGTAATTAAACTAAAGAGTTTCTGCACAGCAAAAGAAACTATCATCAGAGTGAACAGACAACCTATAGAATGGGAGAAAATTTTTGCAATCTATCTATCTGACAAAGGTCTAATATCCATAATCTACAAAGAACTTAAACAAATTTACAAGAAAAAAAAAACAACCCCATCAAAAAGTGGGTGAAGGATATGATTAAACACATCTCAAAAGAAGACATTTATGCAACCAATAAACATGAAAACTCACCATCAATGGTCATCAGAGAAATTCAAATCAAAACCACAATGAGATACCATCTCATGCCATTTAGAGTGGCGATCATTAAAAAGTGAGGAAATAACAGATGTCGGAGGGGATGTGGAAAAATAGGAATGCTTTTACTCTATCTGTGGGAGTATAAATTAGTTCAACCATTGTGGAACACAGTGTGGCGATTCCTCAAGGATCTAGAACCACAAATACCATTTGACCCAGCAATCCAATTACTGGGTATATACCCAAAGGATTATAAATCATTCTACTATAAAGACACATGCACATGTATATTTATGGCAGCACTATTCACAATAGCAAAGACTTGGAACCAGCCTAAATGCCTATCAATGATAGACTGGATAAAGAAAATGTGGCACATGTATACAATGGAATACTATGCAGCCATAAAAGAAGAATGAGTTCATGTCTTTGCAGGGACATGAATGGAGCTAGAAACCTCACTCTCGACAAACTAATACAGGAACAGAAAACCAACAACTGCATGTTCTCACTCATAAGTGGAAGTTGAACAATGAGAACACATGGACAGGGAGGGGAGCATCACACGCCAGGGCCTGTTGGAGGGTGAGGGGCAAGGGGATTGAAAACATTAGGACAAATAGCTAATGCATTTGGGGCTTAAAACCTAGATGACAGGTTGATGGGTAGGCAAACCACCATGGCACATGTATACCTATGTAATAAACCACATTCTACCCATGTATCCCAGAACTTACAATATAATTTTTAAAAAAATGCAAATTAAATGTCTCTTCTTTAAAAGCCACGTAAAAGAGAATGAAAAGACAACCCATAGACTGCACATCACATATTGGATGCTAGATTTGTATCCAGAATATATGTAAACAATGCTTAAAACTCAAAAAGAAAAAAGTGACTCAATAAAAAGAATGGGCAAAATATTTGACACTTTACTAAGTATGTATGAATGGTGTGGTAGGCAGAACAGTGGCTTCCCAAAGAAATATGCATCCTACTCCCCAGAAAATATGAATATGCTACCTTATGTGGCAAAGTAGAATTAAGATAGTAAATGTAATTTTGTTACCAGAAGTTAAAATGGGAAGATTAGCATCAGTTATCCAAGTTAGCCCCATATAATAATCGCAGGGTTTTTTGTTTGTTTGTTTGTTTGTTTTTTGAGATGGAGTCTCACTTTGTTACTCAGGCTGGAGTGTAATAGCGTGATCTCGGCTCATTGCAACCTCTGTCTCCTGGGTTCACACGATTCTCCTCTCTCAACCTCTCAAGTAGGTAGGACTACAGGCACACACCACCATGCCTGGCTAATTTTTTGTATTTTTAGTAGAGATGGGGTTTCACCATATTGGTCAGGCTGGTCTCGAACCCCTGACCTCAGGTGATCCACCTGCCTCGGCCTCCCAAAGTGCTGGGATTGCAATCATAAGCCACCCTGCCCAGCTCTCACAGGGTTCTTAAATATGTAAATGGGAGGCAAAAGAATCAATGTTAGAGAGATACAACATGAAAATGGCTTGTCTGGATTTATTGACTTTGAAACTGGAGAAAGGGGCCATGAACCAGGGAATATGGGCAGTCTCTAAAGACTGAAGAGGCAAAACAGAGTGATATGGTTTGGCTCTGTGTCCCCACCCATATCTCATGCCAAATTGTAATCCCCAGTGTTAGGGCCTGGTGGGAAGTGATTTGATCATGGGTGGTGGACTTCCCACTTCCTGTTGTTGTGATAGTGAGTGAGTTCTCACAAGATCTGCTTGTTTAAGAGCCCCCTTTCTCTCTCTGTTATTTTTGCTACAGTCATTTAGGAAGCAGTGCCTGCTTCCCCATTGCCTTCCACCATGATTGTAAGTTTCCTGAGGCCTCCCCAGCCATGCTTTCTGTACAGCCTGTTAACTGTGAGCTAGTTAACCCTCTTTCCTTTATAAATTACCCAGTCTGAGGTCTTTCTTTCTTTTCTTTTTCTTTTTTTTTTTTTTTTTTCAGATGGAGTTTTGCTCTTGTCACCTAGGCTGGAGTGCAGTGGTGCGTGTAACCTCCGCCTCCTGGGTTCAAGCAATTCTCCTGCCTCAGCCTCCCTAGTAGCTGGGATTACATGCACCCACCACCATGCCTGACTAATTTTTGCATTTTTTTTTTTTTTTTTTTAGTAAACACAGGGTTTCACCATGTTTGACAGGCTGGTCTTGAACTCCTGATCTCAGGTGTTCTGCCCCCCTCAGCCTCCCAAAGTGCTGGGATTACAGGCATGAGCCACCGTGCCCAGCTCAATCTGAGGTATTTCTTTATAGCAATGCGAGAATGGACTAACACACAGAGTGACTCCTAGAGCCTCCAGAAAGAAATGCATCCCTGCAGAGCTCTCTTTCTAGAGAAATTTCTCTCGTCATTCTCTCCTGTTCAGTGTTCAAGCCTCCTCTTATATACTGTCAAAGTGGCTAATGGGAAGTGTTTTAAGCCAGTAGCTTCATGGTAGTTTGGCATAGCAGCAATAGGAAGCTAATGCAGATGGCAAATAAGTGCATGGATAGTTGTTCAACGTCATTGGTCGTCAGGCAAACACAAACTAAAGCTACAGTGAAACACCATTAAACTAAATTTTAGAATGATTAAAATTAAAAATATTGATCATTCCAAGTTTGTGTGATGACGTAGGGGAACTGAAACTCTTAAACACTTCTGGTGGAAGTATACAATTTTGCAACCATTTTGGAAAACTCGTTTCTTGACAATTTAATAATGCATCTACTATATGACCTATCTAATTTGTAGGTATTGACATAAGTCAGATAAAACCCTGTCTATATAAGGATCTGTACACAAATTTTTATACTACTGTTATTCATATTAGTCCCAAACTAGAAACATTCCAATTGTCCATTCACTGGGAAATGTACAAACACCATGTGGTGTGTTTATAATAATGAACTATTTAGCAATAAAAATAAATGAGATATATATGGTACACATAAATAAGCCACAGAAAAGTTATGGTAAATGAAAGAAGCCAGACTAAAATTAGTAGCCACTGTATTATTCCAATTACATGAAACTCTAGAAAACAAATGAATCAACAGTGACAGAAAAACAATCAGTAGTTGCCTGAAGACAAGAGTGGGGAATGACAAGACAAAGGAGGATTACAGAGGGACTCAAGGAACTATTAGGGTATCGTGGACACGGTTGTAAGAAAACTTGATTGTGGTAATGGTTCTATGGTATATATATGTCAACGCCTATCCAATCACACACATTCATTCACATTCATTATGTGCAGCTTGTTAGTCTTCAAAAAGCTTTAAAAAATATAAAAGTGAGAATTCTTCCATTACTTTTGTTGAGACTCTAAGGATTGAAGCTAAAAAGTTTAACTTATCCCACATTTCAAAGACAGGTATTAGACCATGTATGGTCAACTGCTTTGTGTCCTAAACTTGACTGGCCACTTTCCATTAGTCACTTTGACAATACACAAGGGGAGGCTAGAACACTGAGCAGGAGAGACTGATGAACAAAATTTCTCTAGAAAGAGAGAGAGCTCTGCTACTATTTTGTTTCCCCATCTTATATGGTTGAAGGATGCTTTAAGTTTATCTTAAACCAGTGAGCAGCAAGTAAGAGACCCTTACCAAAAAGCACCCACCTGACCTATGATCTCTGGAAGCTGGGGAAGGCAGAGACTAGGACATGGTCTGTGGATTAAAGAAGGCCAAAGCTGAAAGACTATTCACTTGCCTGAAGACAGAGCACGGAAAGAAGACCACAATGTGGGAACTACATTCCAGAAATGCCAGGAAACGTGCCTATTTCTCTCATCTACACATGAGCCACACAGACAGGAGATGGCCGTGAGTTGTCCTCGAAAGGGATACTGATTACCTGGATCACCTGCCGGATGATGTGATACCAAAAGAGATCATCTGCTGTGGGGTGAATTTCCACAAGTCTAGAAATGAAGCAAGCTTGTTCACAGACAGCCGAAGGAGGCAACTCCATTCCAGCTAACTGAAATCAAAGAATCTTTTAATGGGGGATCACTCCCCATTGCTAAATGGAACCCACAAAAGCACTCTGAAGAGGAAAAGTCAACACTGGGCACCTTCCTGATAAAGGCACCAACATCAGATTACAACAGTGTCAGTCAACTATACATTTCTGCCTCATCCTCTTTTTCTTTTCCTATCATAACATTGAAGAAAGAGTGGCAGAGGGGCAAGTGGGGAAGGAGAAGTGGAAGGTATGGTGGAAAAATGATGATGAAGCCAACTTCGTGCTGTGTCCAAGAATGCTAGCTGTTTCCCCAAATTGATTATCTCCTTAAGAGACAATAAATTACATAATTTTCAGTGGACAAATGGCAATCCCCCCACTATTTCTTGGGCCCCCTGTACTTCTGAGAGGCCATGTGATCAAATTTTGGCTTGATGTAAGTAGTAATATCATCTATAACTTCCGAAATGTTTGCTTTAACTAAAAGGGACAGCACAGTCTTCATCTCTTTCCTTCTGCTAGGGAAAATATGGATATGATGCCCTGAGTGCTTTCAGGCATACTGAAGTTGAAGTGGATGTCACATGGTGTCAAGAATAATGGACAAGCTAGTATAAGGAGCCTGAGTCCCTGATGACAGAGTGGTACCAGCCTCCCAGACCTGGACTTTACATGAAGAAGGAAGAAACTTCTATCTGTTTTAAGGTACTGGAAGTTTAATTATGCACATCTTAATCTAATATTGATATATGTGCCTTCATCAAGAGAGTTTTCACAATTTGAGACAGTACTGAGCTGGGGAAGAAGGGAAGTTCTGATTTGGGTAATAGTGAAACTGTATTTTCTACGTAAATGGACTTAACACCTCTAAAATGAGACTCAAGCCACTAATGGACTTAATACCTCAATGAGACTCTAGTTCGCTAATATCTGAGAGTGACTGGAAGAATAGCCTTGTGATCTGTCTCTGAGGGGTGCAGATGGGGGATTCATTGATAGACAAAGAAAAGCAGTAAAGTAAAAACAAAATAAGTTGCACGTATTTGTTCCCTTTCTTTTAGGGCTAACTCATTCAATGAATTGGTTACACATTTTTTTTCCTAATTGACTGATCAACACGTTATTATGTGTATGAACTCAGTTTAATATACTCATGATACATACTACCTCGAATTGCTCAGAGGAATCTTTAACCATTGTTAAAATATTGCTTATTAGATATAAAGATATTAATGTTGGAGCCTTAGTAATTAAATATAATTGTAATAACTAATAAGAGCTATAATTATTTTCAACTTTGTCACAAAGAATCTTTATACAATATTTGTTCTTCCACTATTTAGGGTGTTATAATTGATTCTAAGGAGATCTTACATTGTATTGGATATACTTATAGTTCAGCTTTCCATTGAACCTATATTAGTTTTTTTTTTTTAACATAACCATATTTGAACACATACTGGAAGACAAATGTGTTCCCCGCCCCAATACCTCCTTCTGTATTTGGCGTCTTGCACAATTATAAGACAGATATCCCTTGAGAGACACTATGGTTTTCAATTGCCCTTGAAAGAGAACATTTCTTCTCATAAGCAATTGTAGAAAGGAGCCTCTCATTACACCTCAGTTTCAGCTGTTTTGAAGGATGATTACCTCTTTCTTCTGGTGCTCAGATATTAACCTTGGTTGCCCTTGAAAGAACCTGTTCCTTCTGTCAATGGTTTTACCATCCTGATTTGCTTTTCAAAGGGAATTTTATGCATCCTATATCGACTATATTTTGTCAGGCCATTCCAAATACTTTCCAAATTTGACAGCCATTTTTTTTGCATGTGTTTTAGTAATAACTGGACCAAAATATTAATTTTTAAAAAATTTATCTGTCATTTTCCTTCATCCTCTTTTTTTCTTGCAATTATAAATGGTGCTGCCACGAGCTTTCTTTACTCACAAAAGAATTATGCATTAAAAAGTGTCCATGCTATTTACTTGAAGTAAATATTGAAAAATAGAATAACAGCATATGCCACTAACATTTATTGATTCTTACTATCTATAAGGCTGTATGTTAAGTCTTAATGAAAACACATTTTCTGTTTTAATCTTCACGACGAGGTAGTGCTGTTAATGTTTTGAACACATGAAAGAACTGAGGCACAGAGCTATTAAATATATTGTCCATGGTCATGCAGAAAGTGATATAGTCAGAATTTGAACATAGACTTTCTTCTTTTAGTGACCTTGAGACAAACGGTTGTGAGGAGTTATTATTCTAAAATGTAAATCTAACCATATTACTCACCAATGATGTTTTACAGGTAAATGATGCCAGTATAAACCTGACTTAAAGAAATGTTCTCAATGTGACTATAACCTATATTTTCAATCCTCACCCAATCTGTTTCGGTCACACACAAATCATCATCTTACACCAGAAGTGTAGAACCACTTTGCTGTCCAGGTTATATTCTCTTATGACTGTACTTTGGTATGTGGGGATCCATCCATGCTTAATCCCTTTGTGTATGTTAGCCACCTGCAACCATTTCACTCTTTCTTTAATATGTCATTTGTGAAGACTTTCTCAGTCTCCACTACTGGAAAGAATTAATTGTATCCTCTAGAGTGGGGCGAGACTGCTACTGTGGCACAATGTTTTGAAAATATTGTCATAAAAAAGAATGTTAGGATGGTATCTGGAGTAAAAGGTAGGGATAAGGAAAATATATTTTTTAATATGGGGGATATTTCAACATATTTAAATGTTTATGGGACAGTTCCTGTAAAGAGAGAGGCTAAAATGGGAATTATCCTTAGTGAGTGGCATGTAAGAAGATGTGAGGAGATGGGATCCAGAGTAATGAGAAGAATTTGCCTTAGAGAGGTTCCCTGGGAAGAAAGATGCTATTTTAAGATCAGGAAAAAGAGCATCCAGGTAGGTATGTCTTTTCGGGACCTGAGAGTCAAAAGAGTACCTAATTTTCTGTGAAGGAAGAATCGATGCCACTGAAAGTCAGTGAAGTCTTGTGGAGTCAGAGGGAGAAAAAGAGAATGAATAAGTAGCTCAAATCTTAATTCCAATTATGCATTTTAAAAGTCTTTGTGTTTGCAAAGAGTATATCACATGTAAAATATGGAGAAGTGGAAACAGAGCTAAACATTTAAAGGGGCTGCAGGGATAATGTTCCATCATCACTTAATTAGTAACATCTCCACAACACAAATAATGAAATGAATTGAATGTGTAGAACAAAGGGGAATAAGGATGCAGGCCAGCTTTCCCCTAAAGAGTTTTGTCTAGCTATGTCTGGTTATGTTGTTTGTCTCATAGAATATATATTTTTTCTCTTTAACGTGCAGATCTTAATAACATCAGTCATTTGTAGCTTTCACAACAATAGAAGGTCTAAGTGCTGAAATAATAGGAAGTCTAAGATATTAATTGTTGCTTTATCAAATGTGTGATCAGCTTTTCTCTAAAAATGAACTCTAACAAGAGATAATCAAATGACAGGGACTGTTTCTTTAGTCCTTGCAATCCCATTTTAGTTCTCTGCGTATGATCAACAAATTCTGGTTGAAATGCTTTTCATGAAATCTGCAGTTCTTACTATTTTCTAACTTCCTCTTCTCTCTGTGTAGAGAGAACAATGAAATTTCAGTGACTCTTATGAGCAATTCTTTGATTTTCATTTTGTTCTGCTAGGATCACTAGGATGGCAGTTCAAAGCATTGTTTTCCCCATGCTAGAGGGTCTGTTCTCTTACTTAGGTAATTTAGGGAATTGTTTAGTTGTTTAAATTCATTCAAACAATGGCCAGTTCTGATATCAAAACATTTATTTTTGTTACTCTTTGCTTGAAATAAGAAATTCAAAGCTCTGAAAATGGTACACACAGAGCAACACTTTCCCAGGGAGAGATTAACATAGCAAGAGATTCCTCCGAACTGTAATCTACTACTTTTCAAATGAATGTCAAGTTATGCTGGCCAGTGCATTCAAATGCTTTAATCACTTCATCTATTCTGTTCTCTGCTTTCAAAAACTAAAGTACAATTCCTAATGTTTGCTTCATTGTCATACTGTCACCAAGGATACCTGACGCAAAGATTCTCAGCACTGTAGGATTACAACAAAAGGTTATAGATCTTCATTACTGACTTCAGTACAGACAATCATTACAGAACTCTAGAGCACTGAATATTTTGGTGCCTAAGATTCTTTAAGGTGGTTATCTTAGATGATGTTTACCTTCTCTGTGTAGTGTATATAAGAAACTGTGAAGATTTCCACAAGTCATTACAAATCAACCCTTAAATTGTCAGTGTCTGTGGTATTATATCTAGCAAGTGGAGTTTCACTGGTTCATATCAGTACTTGGAACATATAAGAATGTTATTTTTAAAAACATAATATTTCTTTTTTTAACTTTAAAGTTCAGTGATACAAGTGCAGGTTTGTTACACAGGTAAACTTGTGTCATGGGGGTTTGTTGTAGAGATTATTTCATCACCCAGGTATGAAGCCTAGTACCCATTAGTTATTTTTCCTGATCCTCTCCCTTCTTCCACCCACCAATCTCCAAAAGGCCCCAGTGTATATTATTCCCCTCTATGTGTCCATGTGTTCTCATGATTTAGCTTCTACTTATTAGTGAGAACATGTGGTATTTGATCTTCTGTTCCTGTGTTAGTTCACTAGGATAATGGTCTCTAGCTCCATTCATGTCCCTGAAAAGGGCATGACCTCATTCTTTTTTATTACTGCATAGTATTCCATGGTGTATAGGTACCACATTTTCTTTATCCAGTCTATCATTCATGGGCATTTAGGTTGGTTCCATGTCTTTGCTATTGTAAGTAGTGTTGCAATGAACATACATGTGCATGTGTTTGCATAACAGAATGATTTATATTCCTTTGGGTATATACCCAGTAATGAGATTGCTGTGTTGAATGGTATTTCTGTCTTTAGGTCTTTGAGGAAATACTGTCTTTCACAATGGTTGAACTAATTTACACTCCCACCAACGATGTATAAACATTCATTTTTTCTCTAAAAATAATATTTCTATTTACCTTCTTAATTGTTTTTTCTCTACTTCAACTTTCTAGCTAAAATTGAATGCAAAGAATTCAAAGTTCCACCATCTATTCATATACCATATGTTAGTTTGACCAGTAAAAAGATAAACCAAGGCCCTGCTTTAAGAAATGAATGAATTATTCACTAACCTGAACAGGAAATTGGAACTTTTTGATCTTCAGCATGTGTCAGATTATGGCATAGAGAGGTAGTCAGGGTGATCAAACTCTGCAATTACACAGAATTTCATTAAAACCAAGTAAGTCCAAAAAGGCCATATGATGAAAATGTGAATTTAAAGCCAGAGAGTTTGATATTACTTACTCTTCATTTTTACATCTTACTGCTTTATCTATTATGAACAATAATTTATGCAGTCCTCTATTACTTTTAATTATTGTTGCTGATGTTTCTTTTATTCATGGCCAATAGTAGTACAATATTTAGTAAGTATAATTTATAGACTTGCTTCCAGGGCATCTTGAATATTCTGTAGAAAAAAACCTCTACCAATATATTCCCAAACTAAAAATTATGTAAAATTTAATTCCATATCTACTAGTTAAGGATTTTTTTCAGATTAATTCTATAAACTATACAACATTTCATTGTTTTTACATGGCCTGTTGATTTTTATATTCTCTGAATTAGTACGTCACATTTAAAAATATATACTTGCATAGAAGATCTAATTTTTCACCTAATGCAAATTGAGTACATATTAAACAATTTTGTGCGAAAAGGCACCTTACTTGCAAGAAGCTCACAGCCCGATAGGGGAGACAGGCACAAAATCTGAAAAATTGCAATGTACAAAAGTATTGCATATTTTAAAATAACTAAAAGAGTGGAATTGAAGTGTTCCTAAAACAAATGAATGATAAAAGCTTCAGGTGATGGATATCTCAGTTATCCTGTTTTGATCATTACACATTTTATGCCCATAATAAAATTTCTTATGTACCCCATAAATATATACAAATATTATGTACCCATACTATTTAAATTTTTTTAAGACAGAGAAAAATAAGTGATAGGTCAAAAATATAAAAATAAAGCAAGAACACAGAATGAAGCAATGAATTCTGTCCCGGAAGACTGGGAAGATGGTGTTGGAGAGGTGAACGTTGAAGAAATGGAAAGCTTTCATTTCTTCACAACCAAAGCTTCCATTTCTTCATACAGCAATCCCATTACTGGGCATATACCCAAAGTAATATAACTCATTCTATTATAAATACACCTGCGTGTGTGTTTGCATTGCAGTGCTATTCACAATAACAAAGACATGGAATCAACCTAAATACCTATCAGTGATAGACTGGATAAGAAAATGTGGTTTTACAGTGAGCCAAGATCATGCCACTGGACTCCAGCCTAGTGACAGAGCCAAGACTCCATCTCAAAAAGTGGTTTTTTAAAAAAGATAGTGTAATAGTCTGTTTTCACACTGTTGATAAAGACATACCCAAGACTGGGCAATTTGCAAAAGAAAGAGAGGTTTAATGGACTTACAGTTCCACAGGGCTAGGGAGGCCTCATAATCATGGCAGAAGGCAAGGAGGAGCAAGTCACATCTTCCATGGATGGCCACAAGCAAAGAGAAAGAACTTGAGCTGGAACATCCACCTTATAAAATCATCGTATCTCATGAGACTTATTCATTGTCATTAAAACAACATGGAAAAGGCCTGCCCCCATAATTCAATAACCTCCCACTGACTCCCTCCCACAACGTACAGAAATTTAAGATAAGATTTGGGTGGGGACACAGCCAAACCACATCATTCTGCCACTGGCCCCTCCCAAATCTCATGTCTTCACATTTCAAGACCAACCATGCCTTCCCAACAGTCCCCCAAAGTCTTAACTCATTTCAGCATTAACTCAAAAGTCCCTAGTTCAACATCTCATCTGAGACAAGGCAAGTCCCTTCCAGTTATGAGCCTGTAAAATGAAAAGCAAGTTAATTACTTCCTGGATACAATGAGGGTACAGGGGTTGGATAAATGCTATTCCAAATGGGAGAAATTGGCTAAAACAAGTCTATAGGCCCCATGCAAGTCTGAAATCCATCAGGGAAATCAAATCTTAAAGTTCCAAAATTAGTCTTCTTAGGCTTTGTGTCTCACATCCAGGTCATGCTGATGCAAGAGGTGAGTTCCATGGTCTTGGGCAGCTCTACCCTTGTAGCTTTGCAGAGTACAGCCTCCTTCCTGGTTGCTTTCATGGGCTGGCATTGGGTGTCTGCAGTTTTTCTAAGTGCACAATGCAAGTTGTCTAGAAGTCGGTGGTCCTCTTCTCACAGTTCTACTAGGTGGTGCCCCAGTAGGGACTCTGTGCAGGGGCTCCAGTCTCACATTTCCCATCCACACTGCCCTAGCAGTGGTTCTCCACGAGGGCCCTTCCTCTGCAGCAAACTTCTGCCTGGGCATCCAGGGGGTTCCCATACATCCTCTGAAATCTAGGCAGAGGTTCCCAAACCCCAGTTCTTAACTTCTGTGCACTCACAGGCTCAACAGCACATGGAAGCTGCCAAAGCTTGAGGTAGCACCCAATGAAGCCACAGCCTGAGCTCCACATTGACCTGTTTCAGCCATGGCTGGAGGGGCTGGGATGCAGGGCACCAAGTCCCTAGCCTGCACACAGCTCAGAGACCCTGGGCTGGCCCACAAACCACTTTTTCTTCCTAGGCTTCAGGGCCTGTGATGGAGGGGCTGCTGTGAAGGCCTTTGAAATGCCCTGGAGACATTTTCCCCATTGTCTTGGGGATTAACATTCAGCTCCCTGTTACGCAAATTTCTGTTGCTAGCTTGAATTTATCCTCAGAAAATGGGATTTTATTTTCTATCACATTGTTAGGCTGCAATTTTTTTGAACTTTTAGGTTCTGTTTCCCTCTTAAAACTGAATGCCTTTAGCAGCACCTAAGTTGCCTCTTGAATACTTTGCTGCTTAGAAATTTCTTCCACCAGATACCCCAAATCATCTCTCTCAAGTTCAAAGTTCCACAAATCTCTAGGGCAGCGATAAAATGCTGCCAGTCTCTTTGCTTCAATGTAAGAAGAGTCACCTTTGCTCTAGTTCTCAACAAGTTCCTCATTTTCATCTGAGACCACCTCAGCCTGGACTTTATTGTCTATATTTCTATCAGCATTTTGGGCAAATCCATTCAACAAGTCTCTGGGAAGTTCCAAACTTTCCCACATTTTCCTGTCTTCTTCTGAGCCCTCCAAACTTTTCCAACCTTTGCCTGTTACCCAGTTCCAACATTGCTTCTACATTTTCAGGTAACTTTTCAGCAGTGCCCCACTCTACTGGTACCAATTTACTGTATAGCCTGTTTTCATGTGACTGATAAAGACATACCCAAGACTGGGCAATTTACAAAAGAAAGAGGGATTTAATGCACTTACAGTTCCATGTAGCTAGGGAGGCCTCACAATCACGGCAGAAGGCAAAGAGGAGCAAATCATGTCTTACATGATAGGCAGCAGGCAGAAAGAGAGCTTGTGCAGGGAATTCCCTCTTATAAAACCATCAGCTCTCATGAGACTTATACACTATCACAAGAAAAGCACAGGAGAGACCTGACCCCATGATTCAATTACCTCCCACCAGGTCCCTCCCACAACACATGGGAATTCAAGATGAAATTTGGGTGGGGACACAACCAAACCTTATCAGATACTGTAAAACTTAAGATAATTCTAGAAAGGCAGTAGTATGTGCAAACATATAAAGGTAGATAAAATTTTCTACCTGGTCAGGAAGGTAACTTTTACCCTGGTGTCAGAGGATATTACCAGCTCACAGCCTATTTCAGGGATGAAGAGTTGATTCCATGCCCAGTAAGTGACAAAAAATACCTACAAAAACTATAACCATTAGGCCGGGCACAGTGGCTCAAGCCTGTAATCCCAGCACTTTGGGAGGCCAAGGTGGGTGGATCATGAGGTCAGGAGATCGAGACCATCCTGGCTAACACGGTGAAACCCCATCTCCACTAAAAAATACAAAAATATTAGCTGGGCATGGTGGCGGGCGCCTGTAGTCCCAGCTACTCGGGAGGCTGAGGCAGGAGAATGGCATGAACCTGGGAAGCAGAGTTTGCAGTGAGCCGAGATCGCACCACTGCACTCTAGCCTGGGTGATGGAGAGAGACTCTGTCTCAAAAAAAAAAAAAAAAAAAAAAAAAAACCTACAACCACTAGCCTTACTACTGATTGTTTTTTTCATGGAAATTTCTTCTACTTTGTAATCAATTTTTTTAATTTTCCTGTCTACATAGGATTGTGTTTGAGGCTTGACAAAGGTAAGCATGCTAATATATACATCTTAGAGAAATCACATTTCACTATGATAAGCTCAAGTGATTTATTTTTCAAAAATGTTACCAAAGTCATCTGGATGGGGTATGGTAAATGGGACTAGCTTCTGAAGTCTCTTCAGTGCTTTTTCACCCAAGGTGCGCTCAGGATGATTATGATATTCTACCTGGGCAGGTGAAGATCTTGCTAGATTGTAGGAAGCCCCTAATGGTAGCTTAATAAACCTCTTATAACTATGGCATCCTAAAATTCCAAAGTATATATCCTGTAACTGACAAAACTGCCTTTCATAAGCTATATATCTATATCTAACAACTGTGATCTTGGTATCATGTTTTACTTTGTTACCAGGAAATCAAACATGTTCTTTTATTTTTGTTTGGTGATAAGATGATCAACAATAGTTCAGGTATACATTCTACCAGGCTAGAAATTCCTGGAGAAGGACTATACCTTTGCACGTAGTTCAGGTAGAAAAGTCCTGGAGACGTCTCTAGTTAGGTTGGCTGGGGTCAATGTAATGAATAGCCCTTGCTGGCTCTCACTCTTCTGGTCCAGGTGAGAAGAGTAAGGTGAGCCCTATGTAAATCTAATCACATGGAATGGAAATCCTATAGAAAGAAGAATTTGAATAATAGGAAAAAAACCTGTGTGTGTGCACGTGTGTGTGTATTTAAACTGGTGGTGGCAGGCTGGAACCAAAAAAAGGCAAATACCCACAATAGTCATCAATACTGTTTGCTTTTGTAAATATTATTTTATTGTTTCATTGTTGACATATTTTCACTATTGTAAATGCACCGAAGTTGGTTCTCAAAGCAAAAAAAAAAAAAAAAAAAAAAAAAAAAGTAGTGCAATAAAGATACTTCTGTCTTCCCATTGTATATTTTTCCCATTATAAAAATAGAATAATACCTGTCTGTTCTACTAAGATTTTTTTTTTTTAAACATAGCACTAATTGTGTGTAGCAAATAAATTTGTTCCCTTAATCTGGCAGACATTAAGCCACTCCACAACTCTATAAGTAAGATTGACTAATGACCTAATACTTTTTAAATTGTCTCTGAGTTATAGAGACTTTTGCTTCAGGTTTTTTCTTTACCTGTCCACTGATGTCTGCTAATATTAATTAGATCATAACCACTAAATTAATATAGAGTAAAGAAAAATAAAGTGCATAAATAAGATATATAAATGACATTGCCTTTCTACATATTTTATGTTGTTTTAATCTCAGGCAATGATCTAAAATATTCTTCAAAAGAAAGTGGCTGTATAGCAGTAGAAGCTTTTACTCAAATATTGTAAAGGTTTAATGATTTCAGTAAATCATCATTAATCTTGCTAATGAAATTTCTGCACTTTAAGTGGTAATTGACAATTTTTTTAGCTCAATAATGTTTTCATAATTTACCTGTTTTTAACCTGCCCTTCATATTTTTATGCTGCAATGGAATATATTATTTATATAAATCATTTTCTCTTTTTAAAAAGAGTATTAAGGTCATCTGTACTCTCTGGGTGGAATACATGTATCTACTATGCTCAGTTTATTTAAATCTTAGTCTTTTACATTTTAATAATGCTAGTTATTATAGTTTTTCCATTCTAATCCCGAAATATTTGCCGGGGACAATTTTGAATCTGATTTCTATATGTAAATTCATAGCCAATGAATGATTGATTAATTACATTGTTACTATGTTTACTTAATTGACATTTCTCTTAGTTTATGGTGTTTCTCGTTAGAGTTTTCATTTAAGTGGAAACGATCATGTCAATGGATTTTAAGAAAAAAATTTAAGCCACCAAACTAATCTTATTCCTTTCATTATATAGTTAGAGGAAATTATTTAAGGAATAGTTATGGTTATTTTTTCTTTTTGTCAGTATACTTAGCACATACTATAAATGTTGCAAAAATTATAATCAAAATTTGTCTTTTTTTGTTGTTGTTAAATATTATGGGTATTGTTTATAATTAATGCATTAGTCAGAGATTTCTTTTCCTTCAACATGGCCCATAAAAAATTAACCAAATATTTCAACAGAAGCATTTCTAAAATAGCTTGATGGCAGTTAACTACTCATTTATTAAAAATAATTGGATACTAAAAGTTGAACTGCACAGATTTTCCTAACTCTGCTTAGTCCGACTTGTTATTTTTTTCTGCTTCATCAGAACATAATCATTCTGCAAAGTTAGTCAAGTCTGGCAGGCTTTTCATCTTAAGTAAAAAGGTAGAAAAGATAAAAAGAAAAATAAGAGGCATATCATCTTAATGGAAGCTGGTTATTAAGAGAAAATGTTCCTTTTTGGGGCCTCGGCTGCAACATGGTATGAAGGGCTCTCAAATCTCTTATGCCTAGAACTTAACAGAGGGATGTTGCCACTATTTAGAACAGCATGAACAAGGTTTAGGATTTCTTCTGGTTGGTGTCTAACGAAATGAACACTAGGGGCAATGACAAAATGCTATGACCTAGGAAAGTTGATATCCCCTTTCAGCTGGCCTGGAGATGGTTTGCAAGTGAAGATGCAAACTAGATGATTCTTTTGGTAGAAAGGAATCATTGGTTACTCATATATTCATGAAAGTAGATAGAGAACTAAGTGGTTTGTCGGGTTGCTGCATAAGAAAAGGAATTTAGAAAAGAGTTTATTGGACTCCTCTGTGCATGAACGCAGAATAAAGCATCACACATGCACACAAAACCAAGAAACAATAACAAAAATCCGAAAAGTTTGACTTCTTCTGATTAGATAAATAATTAGGTGTAAAGTCTAGCCTCCTTACCTTCCTGCAAGGTTTAAAGATCTTGCATCTCACAATCGTTCATTCACATTTCAAGATATTTGCGTAAGATTGGTTAATCATTTCCACTTAGTTGGCTACAGAAGCTAGTTCTTATTGTATTTGTTCCATTTGATGTTAATTAGTAGATTGGTAAACTCATTTATTTTAAAAAAGATAGTTATGATTTTTAATTTGCTAATCATTTTCTTCCATGTAGTAGATTTTCCTTTGTCCCAAACAAAAATACATATTAATACATCTAATTTTATGATTTTTTATTTCTACTGTCTGCCAAAGAGTTTATCATTTTTAGGCACAAAAGTCATAGTTAACAAATATTATTGTTAATACTCTTATATTAAAATATTGGCAAATACTCTGAAGAATAACAAATGAAGTCGCTTGAGACCTTAAAGGGTTTCTCAAGAGTCTGATGTTTTTAGCTAATCAAATATGTGAACTGGTAAATTAATCTTATTGTACCACTTTTTGAACAGTCCCCAAATTTCTGATATTCAGCCAGTTGGCCAGTTAATTTGTTACTCCAAGTTCACAGTATCTTAGCTGAGTGATCTACTGGAAAATACTTGCTTTATTAGGGCATTTGTTTTAATAGAGACCATTAACTTGAATGTATCGGTACAAAATCAGATTGAAAAGTGCTAATATGGCATTTTAAAATATCTATTTCACAAATACTGGTTGAAGCCATGATCAGATCTCATGTTGCCTTTTGCCATTGTCCCTCACCTGGCCTCCCATCTTACACATTTGTTCCCGTCTAATCCATTTGTGAAATAAATACAGAGCTCTTTAAAAACAGAAAACAGATCATGGCACATCACAATTTGAAAGTCCTTTAAGGGATTCCTATAATGTTTATAATACAGGTCAGACTCCTTACTTCAGTTTTGCATGGTCTGACTGGCCACCGACCAACTCTCAAGTGCTCTCTTCTAGTGCTCACTCTCACACACATGAGGCTACAGCCTCACCAGCCTTTTTTCAGTCCCTCTAGCCTGCTGCTTCTCTCCTATCCTGGGATCTGAACACTTAACATTCTCTGTCATTGTGATTTTCATTAGCGTTCACAGGATTGGGCTCTTCTCATCCTTATTGTTTAATTGTTTACCTTCTATGAGGTACCTTGGGTTACATTGGTGCCTGTCCATCCAATGAATAACAGGTTACTTGCTCCCTTCAGTTATCTTCCATCATGATACTCTGAGATTTTCCATCATGGTACCTGTCACAAATTATAATTAGGATTATAGTTTTTAATATGTTTCATGCCTATTTCCATCACTTTCAGCAGCTTAGGGGTCAGGGACTATGCCAGGTTTTTTTTGTTGTTGTTCACTATGGTGTTACTAAAACATGAACTACAGATATGATTTGAGTACATATTTTATTACATAATAAGTTTTACAAACAAACTTCTTCAAAACTTCTTGAAATCTTCATTATTTTACATATAGGTTTCCTACACATATCTGCTCTTGGAACCACCTTTTGAATGAAAAACTCAAGGGATTAATGTTTCTTTGTTTACTCATAGCTTTTCTAAATGGAGATGATTCCCCAAGTGATCCTCTAGCTATATCCCACATACATTGCAATGTTTATTGACTTAAGTAATCAAGTTTTCTTTTCTTTTCTTTTTTTTTTTTTTTTTTTTTTTTTTTTTTTTGCCTTATTGGTGCTCTGAGAACAACATAGTTGCTATGGGTAAATATAACAGAAGAATAACATGACATTTCTCATTTACAAATTCGCTTTAGTGATCAGAAATACCTGTGTAAAATCATCGGAAAAGCAGGCACTGTTACCTAGAAATATGTAAATTTATTAATACTATGGTGAATTTATAAATATATGAAATCCATTCTCTTATACAGGATGTTAAGTCACAAAACAGACACAAATTGGAGTGTGTCATTATCAACAAAAATACTTGTATTTACTCTCAATATTTTTTATATACTGTTTTTTGCATTTATAGGCGTGTATGTATATGTATTAATACATATGCATGGTGTCATTTCCTCAGCCCCATTTTCTACTTAGTAAAAAAATGATGCCTTGTTAAAGTTTCTATGTGTGAGGAATAGTAGATAGCTTAGAAAACTTTAAAAATGTATTGCGACTTACCTCATATGTGCAGAAAATATGTATATTTTAAAATAAAAATAGTAAAATGAAAAAATATGTATCCACTACTCAGTTTAAGAAATCAGATATTAGCAGTACTATATATATAGATCAATGGTTATCTAATATTTTAGTATCAGAACACTTTGTACTCCAAAAATCATGGACAAGCACAAGGAGCTTTTGTTTAGGTAGGTTGTATCTATTGATGTTTAAAATGTAAGGCATTATAACTGGGGAATTTTTTAAACATTTAATAATTTAGAAATAATAAACTTATACGTTACAGTATATGAAATAACTTTTCCAAAACAAAATGTTTTAGTGACATGGCTTTGTATTTTTATAATCCTCTTTAATATCTGGTAAATATCTGGCAGATTTTTTTATATTGCTTCTACTCAACCTGTTGTAATATGTTATTAATACTATGGTTGAAATATATGAAGAAATCCATACTTACATAGACATAACTGGAAAAGAGTGGAATATTTTGAAATAATCATGGATATTTTCAATACTATATCAAAATTCTACTTACTAGTGGTAGCTTCTTAAAGGTTTGTTTGCAATGTGGGACTTGAAATTTTCACACACCCTTTTGTTAAAACTCACCTGTTTTGCACTTTGAATGAATCTCTTACCCATGTATAATTTGTAAACTTTATGAATTAGTCATTTGGGAAATAGGGGTTCACTGAGTTATATAATGAGACCACAAAAGTAAAATGTACCAATAACATCTTATTACTAAGATACTTTGGATTTAACAGACTTCCTGAAAATGTATCAGGGACCCTAAGGGGGTCCACAGACCACACTTCGAGAACTCCTGTTTTAAATGCCTTCTGTGTGTCTCACGTCAATCATTTGTTGCTTCCTCTTGCCCAGAGGTAAGCATTATGATTTTGTATTAATAACTTTTTTAATCTGTGATTTTTGTCACTGTTATCCTAAAACCTCCCATATTGTTTAGTTTTTCTCATTTCTGAAACACATATACCCATAAGTATTCTTCTGTAGCTACTTTCATGTAATATTAAAATACTGATGATCTTAAAGTTCTTCAGTAGTACCAATTATATCCTATTTTGAATTATTTTAGAATAAATCTTAGTATCTGGTTCTATCTGAATTTTTTCCAAAAAGATGGTCTTTCTTATGTCAATCGTGAAATGGATAAGGCTTCCTTTATGGGATGCCATATGCAGTAAATTTTTTAAAGTGTTTGGTGATTGAAAAAATGTATATTCTTACATTTTGGTATATTCTAAATATATGTCCATTCAATCAAACCTTGTGTTGTATTCTATTCAAATCTCCTTTATTTTTCAGATTTCTGTCTGCTTGGTTGGTGTATCAATTATTGAGAGAAATTTGATAGATTTTCCAACTGTGATGATGGATTTGTCAATTTCTTGTCTTTGGTCATTTTTCACTTTATATACTTTGTATACTTATATTAAAGCATACAAATTTTGAATTATAACAATCTAATGATGTCTTTATCTTTTATATTTTGTTTGTCTTTAGTCTATTTTGTCAATTATCAACATAGTCATTCTAATTCACTTTTTATTAGAATTTTTTTGGTGTATGTATATTTTCTTTCGGTGACTTTAATGCTCTTAATATACTTCTGTTTTAGGAGTTTCTGTTATAATTAACATATCCTTGCATGTTTTTCCCTTTGTTTCTCTAAGCAATAAAAATCTTTATTTTGTGGACCTTTTAGTCTTTTTGCATTCATTTATTTATATTTATATTCAGGGCCTTATTATGGGCTTTCTATTTGTCCTTTTCATAAAAGGAGGGAGCGCTTCCCCTCCTTTTATGGTATAATTTGGACTGACTGAGGATTTCTGCTTTTTCTTTTCTCACTCTACCTCTCTATGAGTTAGAAATTTTTGTGTCTTTGTCTATAGTTCAGATGGTACTAGCTGTTAATATGCATACTTAAAAATCTAAAGTTAATCAATAGCTTTACTTTCTTCTCAAATAAGAAAAGCAACATAACAATGTCAATCTATTTTAATCTCATAATTTATAAATTATTTTTTATAGTCAACACTTATTCAAATGTACCTATACATTTGCCACTTTCACTGCTTACCATTAATTCTATCTTCAAACCTCCATCTGGCATCATTATCCTCTACCTGAAATATATTACCTTAGAATGTTATTTCTACTAGCAATGGCATTAAAATTTTTATTTATTTTTTGGTCATAAATATTTAAATTTTGTCTTTGTTTCTGAAAGGTAGTTTGTTAGGTGTGAAATTTTAGCATGGTAGAATAATACTTTTCAGCCCACTTATATTATTCCACTGCCTTCTGCTTTGTATTTTATATTGTGAACTCCTAGGTCTGTCTAATTGCCACTCACTTGACTTGTCTCTGGCACCTTTTAATAATGTTTCTTGTTTTTCATTTTCATAGTTTCACTATGATCTTTATGGGTGTAGATTTGTTTTTACTTACCCTGTTGGGAATTCATTAGGCCTCCTAGATCAAAAGAGTGTTATCTTTCAATAATTCTGGATAATTCTACATATTATTCCTGCTATACTGCTTCTTCCCTTTTTCTCTATCATATGTTTAATTCCTCTTAATCTCCCTTTCACACCTTCCTTTCTTCATATACTGCATTTTCTACAATTTATCTTCCAAATCACTATCTGCTTTTTATCTCTCCATCGACAGTTTAATTTTGAATATTTTATTTCTTAATATTCATACCTTGTATTTTGTTATTTTATGAATCTGGTTGGACATTTTTAATATTTTTATGACTTAAGGGTCTATTTTCAAAAATAAGAGTTATTTTATGCTCTCTGATAATTCTAACATATAAAATCTTTGCAACTCAGAGTCTTTTTTTTTTTTTTTGGTTGTTTCTGCCAGCTTTCATTTACAGTATCTTGTTTCTGTGTGTTTTATTTCTGACACTGAATTTTCTACCTATGAGCATCATTTAAATTAAACTGCATTCCGCTAAAGGAGATTTTTGTTTGTTGGTAGCACTGGGGGTGCTACCAATCCATAGCCACTTTAAGTTCTCCCTTTGAAGGTTGCTGTCTTTTTCTTTCCCCAGTCCAAACAAGTGCTGTCTATTCAGATTCAAAATTTGTATGTGGACCAGTTTGCAGTTATAAATTCTTAGGAGAAGAATTTTATCCGCTCAGTACAAAGTCAGGATTGGAAAATTTCCTCATTGTCTAAATTTTATGAGTGGGTTTTATATTTTAGTTGTCATTCACTCTTGCTCTATATGTAGCCTTTTAGGTTTCAAGCTTTATGTTGGAGGTCCCCTCAAAGATGTTCTACTTGGACAGGCCAAAGGTTTAACATATACCCTGAGTCTCTGGATCTTGGCAGAAAACATGAAGGACAATATTAGCATTGACATCTGATGACTTTTCAGAGTACCTTTATGAATTTCGGTTTTGGACTCTTCAGTTTCCCTATTTTCATGCAAAATAAGCAATACATTTAAAATGTATTTTATCCAACTTTTTTTTTTTAATAAATTTATTTATTATTATTATACTTTAAGTTGTAGGGTACATGTGCATAACGTGCAGGTTTGTTACATATGTATACTTGTGCCTTGTTGGTGTGCTGCACCCATCAACTCGTCATTTACATCAGGTATAACTCCCAATGCAATCCCTCCCCCCTCCCCCCGCCATGATAGGCCCCGGTGTGTGATGTTCCCCTTCCTGAGTCCAAGTGATCTCATTGTTCAGTTCCCACCTATGAGTGAGAACATGCGGTGTTTGGTTTTCTGTTCTTGTGATAGTTTGCTAAGAATGATGGTTTCCAGCTGCATCCATGTCCCTACAAAGGACACAAACTCATCCTTTTTGATGGCTGCATAGTATTCCATGGTGTATATGTGCCACATTTTCTTAATCCAATCTGTCACTGATGGACATTTGGGTTGATTCCAAGTCTTTGCTATTGTGAATAGTGCCGCAATAAACATACGTGTGCATATGTCTTTATAGCAGCATAATTTATAATCCTTTGGGTAGTACCATTCAGGACATAGGCATGGGCAAAGACTTCATGTCTAAAACACCAAAAGCAACGGCAGCAAAAGCCAAAATGGACAAATGGGATCTCATTAAACTAAAGAGCTTCTGCACAGCAAAAGAAACTACCATCAGAGTGAACAGGCAACCTACAGAATGGGAGAAAATTTTTGCAATCTACTCATCTGACAAAGGGCTAATATCCAGAACCTACAAAGAACTCAAACAAATTTACAAGAAAAAAACAAACAACCCCATCCAAAAGTGGGCAAAGGATATGAACAGACATTTCTCAAAAGAAGACATTCATACAGCCAACAGACACATGAAAAAATGCTCATCATCACTGGCCATCAGAGAAATGCAAATCAAAACCACAATGAGATACCATCTCACACCAGTTAGAATGGCGATCATTAAAAAGTCAGGCAACAACAGGTGCTGGAGAGGATGTGGAGAAATAGGAACACCTTTACACTGTTGGTGGGATTGTAAACTAGTTCAACCATTATGGAAAACAGTATGGCGATTCCTCAAGGATCTAGAACTAGATGTACCATATGACCCAGCCATCCCATTACTGGGTATATTTTTGTTGTTTTTATTTGGAGAATCTTTCAAGCTAAGCAATTTACTATACTGCTAGGAAAAAAAAGCGACTTTTGAAAAATGTTTTTACATTTTTTGAAACAAAAATTGTTTTCCAAAAATGTAGTCTGTCTTGAAAGAAAGAGGAATAAAAGAACATGAACTTTTAGAGAAGTGAGGCTAATTAGTGTTTGAGTATTATTAATCATGCATTTGTATAAGGAATCTTAATTTTGTGTTTGGAATTTAAAAGGAGGACGCAATTAGAAAAAGCATTTATGATAGAGTTAAGCTCTTGCAGTGGGAATACTGTGTCAGTGCAATATAATACAAATTTTTTTAAAATTAAGAGCTAGGCCTTCATTTGAATGTGTTCCCAAAAATTTCATGTGTTGGGAACTTAATTGCCATTGTAACAGCATTAAGAGGTAGGGCCTTTTAGAGGTGATTAGGCCATGAGGGCTTCACCCTCAGGAAGGCATTAATGCATTATCGTCAGAGTGGGTTAGTTATGGGAGTGAATTCCTGATAAAAAGAATGAGTTCAGCCTGATTTCCTCTCTGTTTGTGTACTCACTTCTGTCTTCTGCTATGGGATGACTGCCATCAGATGCCAGCACCCTGCTCTTGGACTTCTCAGCCTCCAGAAATATGAGTCAAAAAGCTTCAATTCTTTATAACTACCCCATATGTGGCATCCTGTTACAGCAGAAGAAAACGGAGTAAAATAGGTTATAGTTCTTCGCACTAGCACTAGCTAGAATAAAATAGAAGTGAATCGTATTCCCATTTTGGTAGCTTTTTTGTTGTGTCAACTTGGCTAGGCTACAGTCTCTTCAATTATTCAATCAAACACTAATCTAGTTGTTGCTATGAAGAGATTTTGCAGATGTAATTAAAGCCCCAATCAGGTATCATTCAGTAAAGAAGAAGAGTGGACCTGACTGAATCAGTTGGAAGCCCTTAAAAGCAGTGCTGAGGGGAGAAAGAGGGAAAATAAGAGATGAAATTCCACCTGTGGATGACAGTGTCAGCCTGTGCCTACTGTCAGTGGGTTCATGCCTACTGTGATCTTTTCTTTTTGACTGCCTATCCTACAAATTTCAGGCTTACCTAGCCAGCCCTACAAGGTGTAAGCCAATGCTGTGTAAGAAATAGCACACTCCTCCTAACTGCCAACCAATATATATTAAACTGCTGGTTTGGCTTCTCTGATTAAACACTGACTGATACACCCATCTAGAGTAATTTTTCCAAAACATTTTGTAACCATGTTTCTAACAATTTCATTTTAAAGAAATATTCTCCAACTTCTAATGATCTGGCAACTTCTGTTTGCCAAGAACTAGAGAGTTATAAGCAGCTGATAATATTAGCAGACTATTTGTGATAAGATTAAGCTTAGTGTCTCCACACAAATCTCATCTTGAATTGCAATCCCCATAATCTCCATAATCCCCATTTGTGAAGGGAGAGACCAGGTAGGGGCAACTGAATTAAGGGGGTAGTTTTCCCCATGTGTTCTAATGGTAGTGAATGAGTTCTTATGAGATCTGATGATTTTGTAAGAGGCCCTATCCCTTCGCTCAGCACTCCTCCTTCCTGCCGCCTTGTGAAGAAGGTGCTTTGTGTGCCTTTCGCCTTCTGCCATGATGGTGTGTTCCTGGGACCTCCCAGCCATGCTAAACTGTGAGTCAATTAAACCTCTTTCCTTTATAAATTATCCAGTCTCGGGCAGTTCTTTATAGTAGTATGAAAACAGACTAATATAATTTGAGAAAAGACCTTGCCTCCCATTAAAAAGAAAAAAAAATAGAAAAAGTATGTAGAAACTGATATATAGATTCCTAGAACAGAAGAATATTCACTTGTGCTTTTACTTCCTGTCAGTGTTTGTCATAATAGGGATAACTAAAATTTACTGAATTCTTTCCAGAAGCACTATCATCACCAAGTGCCAGAGCACTATACTTTCCTTGTTCTCCTAACTCATGGGAGGCTCTTTCAAAATCTCCTTTTCTGCTATATTCTCTCTTCTTGGATCTTTTAATGTTGAAGCAGTGAAAATTTTAATAGTTTGTCCTCTTGTTACTTTTTATCTACTACTGTAGTGATCTCATCCAGGTTCGTGATTTAAATAGTGTCTCTATACTGGTGACTCCAAATTTAAATCTCATCAAGGAGTCTTTAGACTTATGTTTACAACTGCCTAATCAGCATCTCCTCTTGGCTATCTAATGGGCACCACAACAGTTCCAATATACACTCCCCATCTCCATTTTCCACACCCCAAAACCTGCTCATTCTGCAGTCTTTATTACCTCAGTTATTGATAACATTTTTCCTTCCAGGTAGCCAAGTCAAAAAGCTTCAGTCAACCTGACTCTCCTCTCTCACTCACATCCCACCTCCATCCAACACCCCAGACAATTCTCTTGTCTCTATCTTTAGAATAATCTGGACTCTGAAGGCAGTGTTCACCGCCCTTGCTGCTTCCATTCAGATCCAAACTGACAATTATCTTTCTCCTGGGTTATGTCAATAGTTTCTCATCTGGCCTCCCTGCTTCCACCTTTGCTTCCTCGTATTAGTCTACTGTCTATCCTGTGGCCAGAGTAATCCTTTTAAATGGTTAGATCATGCCAGGTGAAGTGGCTCCTGCCTGCAATCCCAGGTACGTGGGAGACTGAGGCAGGAGGATCGCTTGAACCCAGGATTTCAAGGCTGCAGTGAACTATGACTACACTCCAGGCTGGGTGACAGCAAGACATCTTTCCTTCACTTCTCCAAAAAGTCAGATCATGTCATCTTATACTCAGAATCTTGAACTGGCTTCTCATCTTACTCAGAGTAAGGGCCAAATCCTTCCAGTGGCATCCAAGGCTCTTATACGACATGCATCCCCCACCATACTCCATTTTCTTTGGAGAAAGAACTTTAGAAGACTTTTCTTTTACCTAAACTACATTATTTCTTTTCAGGGAAACTTTAAAATTAAGAATAAATCTTTGGTTACTGATAAATAACATTTTAGGTACATTAATAAATTGGGGTTGAATTGCCATTACATGATATTTAGACACTGGCTTAAAATTCTGCACCTAGAATTCAGAATGTTTCACTGGTATGAAGATAGCAACATGAAAACTTAAAAAAAGATCCTCTTCAGTTTAATGACCTGGCTGCCTCTAATAATTTACTGAAATGAGTTGGCTAGTAAGCAATACTTGAGAAAATAGAGACAATAACTATAGAGAAAACTGTTTTCTGAAATAACGATAATAGAAAGAAGAGAGTAAAAGCGAAAACTGGATGAAGATGTGAGAATCAAGGAAATGCTTTCATTTTTTAAGATGTAAAGAAATTTAACCATGTTTAAATATCATTAGGAATGGTACAAATGAGATATGAGTTGAATGTACATAAGAAAGAAGGGTTATTTGATGCTGTAAAACTCTTTGTTTGTCAGGATGATGTAGGATTCTGGGCAATAGTGAAATAATTGTCCTTTATTCGTGTGTGTTGGGGTAGGACGCTCTCCATAAAGGAAAAAGAGAAGCTAGAGAGGATGCACACAGATGTTAGGTGGAGTTGGAGGTTTAAGGGCACCTGGGACTTAATGTCTCAATGCCCATAATGACAAGCATAGATTTTGAATTTAATTTTCTAGTTTTGTGTGTGTTCATCAGCACATACTGTCACTGAGTCTCTATATCAGAATTTACCTATTTAAAAGAAATATTTCAAGTAATTAATTCAAATATATTGGTATTTTTCTAGGTACTGGTTGCATAATTTTAATCTCAAAGGGGAGTAGGTAGTTCAAGGTTAAAAAGCCATCACTGAGAAAGAGATTATGTCTTCCTTTCTCTGGTATTCTTCTCCTATAGCCTATTTTTACATTCAACATGGCATAAAAATTATAAATATTGAGTAATTGGGTCATGAGAGTAAAGTGTGCCCTCATTTTCTTCACTCTTTTTTATTTCCCTTCCTAGCTTTTGTGTTGAGTTCTAAAGACTGTGATCTTCTGGGTTTAAGATGATATATAATTGATTATTATTGCTTGGGAGATAGTTACTAGAAAAGGGAGGAGGTAGAATTTATGAATGGCTGATAATGTTCTATTTCTACACTTGAGTGCTAATTACACAGGTGTGTTTACTTTGTGGAAAGTTATTGAATGGTATGCCATGATATTTTGTGTACTTTTATATGCATATAGAAATACAGACATATAAGAACTAATAGTCTATAATGTACATCCTATATGTAAGTATATAGTGAAAATATAAATATCTTCATAAATATAATCAGTGTCATACTATAAGTATTTATAGGATGGCATCAGATTACTCTATTGAAACTGCTATTTTAAATGTCTCCAATCATTTAATCATCAACTACAATGGCTTCTTTTGAGTAAATATTGTCCATAAGCTTTCTGACCACCAAATGCTATATTTCTTTGGATCCTAGACTATAGTCTTCTGTGTCTATATATAGCCCAATATATCTTTTCTTTTGTTTCTATCCTGGAAGAACCCATCCTTTCCTGAAGGTTTAACTGTCATTGCTGCTTGGATGACTCCTAGCATTGTCTTTGTCATCTTGCTCTCTTTACCATGCCTCAGATCAAAATTCAAAGCTGCCAACCAACCATATCTACAGTAATGAAAATGCATCTCATTCTTTCTCCTTGTACATTTGGGTAAATTATCAATTGATCAGTTTTTGTTATGTGAAGCTTGTGCCTTTCTTTGGTAAAAGTGATATATTTTAGTAAGCACTTAGGAAATGTTAGTTTTTCATGAAAATTTTGCCATCATCAAACTTTGTTCCATTGCTTAATAGCCAATTTCAGAGGACCAAATGTCTTAATAGACAATTTCAGGGACCAAATGTTAGTGGTAGGAAGTGATTGTAAGTATATGTCATTATCAAGTTTTTATACTTTTAAAGTGTAAAAATGTTAGAATTTTTGGACTTTTATTATAGAGGTCCATCACATTTGTTTTACATATTAAGAATTATAGGTATTTGAGTATAGTTTTTCCTTTTCTCTTTATTACTTTTAATAAATGGTATCCTGTTCAGGGATTTCCTATTTTTCATGCCCTGAGTATCATCTTGATTTCTTAGAAAATTATAAGCTGATTAATAAATGCTAAAATTATCTCTCATACTTACCTTAGTTTTGAAGGTGAGAAAGTCAGCATTGCTGAAAATCTGAGATGATTTTTGATGATTTTATGAAAAAAAATGAGTCTGCAGCATCCTCTTGCCTATTACAGTTCCGTGTGCATTTGAAACAAAATGAAAATATATTTCATAAAGAGAACACGAAGACAAGAAAACACTTTATTTTTGTTTTAGGGGATGTTAAAGAGAACAACATTGTAGGTATTTTCAAGGTCTCTATGATCATTTTAAAAATAATACAAAACATAAATACAGAAAACAATTATGTCTTGTTAAGATTATAGGAAAAAATATTAAGGTTTATCTTGTGTTTGGTTATTATAACATGGTTACCATCACTACCTAGGCTTTGGTATTAAATACTACAGTTTTATATTACATACTACCCAGAAATATAAATTAAGCAATTTCTTTTTGGAAAAATACAAACTAGATCAAGGTTATTATTGATACATAGTATTTGAATGAGACATCTAATATTATACTTAAGGTACCATATTATGTGCTGTAGATTAAATACACCTTGAGGAAGAAATAAAGCTTTAGACAGAAAGGAAAAGAATAACAGTAGTAATGGCTTGAAAAAAAAGACTCGTAGCTTTTATAGACAGCAGGTTAGGTTAAACCTGAAAGTAGCTAAATATATTCTCAATATGAGGCTGGGACTTGGGACTAGAAATGGTAGACAATGTCCAGTGTAGGTATGAGAAGTCTAATATGCTGACTGAAGAATAGTTCCTGAAGAGTGTGGTCTCACTGCAGGTATTAGTTTAGTATTGGGGAGATATAGGAATGCTAAGAGATAGCTGGGCAGGTAGGCAGATGAGAAAAGCACATTACAGGAGTATTCAGTATTAAGTGACATAGACATATGGGTGTCACTTGTCTATAGATTGCTCTTTCCAATACTGAACTTAAATTCAAGAATCGTACTGACTTAGGAAAGTTTACACAATAACGAAGCAGAGTCCTGGTATGGAAAGACATAGAATAATGGGAAGGTATTTACTAAGACAGGGCCTCCTTGGCAATTAGCTGGGAACTGAATTATTGAAGCTAGAGTGTAATCCTATAATGTGAGGTCAAAATAAAACTGAAAACTTCAGTTGATTTTATAATGAATTGTCTCCTAAAATAAATTTTATCTTGTAATGACATATACTAAATCTAAAGCCTGAGGCAGGGGTGAGTATGGATCAGGTATCTCTAGCTGTAGACAGAAGAAAGGTATAATAGGGTCAGGATACCTGAAAAGGTTCTTATACACCTTTTTACTAGACCTTTTATATTTAAACATCACATGACGGTAGAGAAAGCGAAACCAACGTAAGAGAATAAACCCAACCTCATTATCTACATACTTTGAAAGAGATATAAAAACATTACAGATTTTAATTTGCCCCTGATTAAGCAAAACATTTTAATACAACTATTCATTTCCTTTAAAAATGATCAGCTGTTTGCTAGGTAATTTTTGGTGTATTAGACGAAATTCCCATTTGCAATATAGCTGTAGGAACAAAAATGATACAGGGAATAATAATGAAATAAAATCAATAACATAGTAATTCTTGTGTCATTTATCTGTGTATAGGCCACTGGCTCTTGGTTTTAGTATTTAAATGATTATGTCATTAGGTAGTATGTATACACAGTCATACACATGCACATATATTCATGGAGACATAGCTTCTTATAAACAACAGGTTTTTTCTTAAGAGTTGGAGCTCAATTTATTCCACTTGGGTAGCATTTAAGAATTCTAAGAAATCAGTTCATTAGTTTTATGCTATTTAACTACTTTCTTTTAAAATGATAAATATAAAATAAGCCTAGGAAATAAGCACAGAAAATGATCTCAAATGTGACAAAAGCAATAGATCTTAAAGGTCAAAAGACTTCAAAAGTATAATTCTCAAGAGACAATGACAAGGACAAGTGGATAACAAAAATCATAAAGTTATCCCTCATTACATTCAGCACCCTAAAATGACATAGAAAGCCTCATTTCAAGAGCACAAAAGGCAGTGTTTGGAAAGAAGAAAAAAATACATTATATCAGAAGCCTTGCCTTTCCTTAATCAGTGGTAAGTATACGATGTTTACATACAATATCAATATATTGTATTTGTATTCTGGTGCAAGTGCATTGTATTCATGATATTACAGAAAACATTAGAAACAGAAAACCTTAGAAAAGGTTTTCTGTAATATCATCTCCTGAGTAAGCCTCTAGAGCATAAATGAAGAGAAGCAACTGTATTAGTGCTATCACCCTGAAAGGTGAATGGGCTGCCATTTCCAATATTGTTGCCACTAAGTTATGTAGCTGAGTGCCAAGATCCATGGGCATTGTCATTCACTGATAGGATTATATACTGCCATGAAAAGACTCATAATGATGGCACAAGGTAATCTCTTCAAGATTAGGTTTCTGTCAAGACCATAATTCTTATTAAATTAGCCTGAGAAATTATAGTCCACCAAGTTCTAGATAAAGTAATAATTATGGTCAGTAAAGTATATAGAAAAGTTACAGCATTATTGCTGAATATACACACACACAAAAAAACTTGTTTAATTAGGTAACAGTAGAAGAAGTCATGCTTGGAATTTTAATGAGAACCATTATTAGAAACTTTTGGCCTTTGGCCAAACCAGGTAAAGTCAAACCTGAAGAATGACTTTTAGAGATGAATGAAGAAGAATTTAGTCACAAGGTATACTGTAGAAACTGAAAGTAGAAACATGGCTCTTGTATTTCCAAATGAGGTAGGCTATATTATCTATTCATTTTCCCTTCTCCTTTTATTTTGGATTAATGGCATCCATGGCCTCTCCATCAACTCAATAAGTGCACAAAAAGCTAGGAGTTATTTCTGGAGCCAGATTTCTTGATTGTTTCCCTAGATGGTATAGCAGTGAAGTTACACTATAGGATAATCAATACTAACCCCCCTATATCAATGTCTTAATCTATCAGTTTTTTTCTTAAGTCTGTTATGTGTTTGAGTGATCCTCCAAGCAAGCTGTTCTCCATACTCAGTGATCTATGCTACTTAACCTTTTGGCTCTGCCATCTTATACAAAGCCAAGTGATTACTACCACTTAAAAGTGGCACATGCCTTATCTGCTTATATTTCTTGTTGAATGCCCATGTTCATACCGAATATATGAGAAGAGAGGAAGAACAACTTTTTTGTGTACTTGGAGGTAAAGAGGAAAACTGAGTATTAGGGAATAGCTTTAATGTTCACAATAGGCATATATTGGATAGTGTTAGCAATTTCCTTATTAAGGAGATGGCTGTTGTTCACACTGCTCATTTAATTTACCTTCCTTGAAAAACACAATTCTAAGATTTTCCATTCATTCCCACAAATTTCTATTTAAGAGAGATGGAAACTCTGACTTCCCATAGAATATATAATGCAAACAACTTTTTTTCTAGATATTTTCAAAATCTAGAATTAGAAAAAGTTCAAAGTAAAATTACAGAAAGTCACCAAAAATATTGCTTGCTATTTTGGAAATAGAAAGGAAATAGAGGATTATTATGATTTAAAGAACCAATTAATACATACACCATTGCTCTTTAGATACTATATTAATATTATATACAAGACTGTGCCACAGTAACAAGCCAACAACTCTCAGCAGCTTAACAGAATAACATTTTATTTCTAAGATATACAGCTGGGAAAAACCTAAATGTATATTGTTTAGGAGAAAAAAAAAAGTAATGAGAGCTTTGTAAAACACAAGATTATCAGGCTTAATTCTTCCCTTTCCCACTGTATTTACTTACCACAAACAGTTTTTGTTTTCCTTGGCAAAAATAATTTGCAAATCCAACCTCTTGATATGAAAGCTTAGGCATACTCGATTTATTTTAGAATTATTTATTTGCCTAGTCAACAAATTTTTAAGACTTTGAAAATTAATGTTTTCTATTCATGTTTTATTTCTTTTTTAATAAGCTATCTTTAAACACTAATCATTGTAGCATGAATAGAAGTAGTTATTGTCTAGGAAAATGGATATGATACAGATACTGACTTTTGTTGCAGTGAACATAGAGATTTATTGACCTGGAGATAAGGTCAATATTTTCCTTGAGAGACAATATCTCTAGATGTTCAACAAAATATAAAGTAAATATTTGTATTAATACCTATGTTTTGAATGCCTATTCAAAAATCTCTAAACATTTCTCTATAGTTGAATTTCATGATTTTTGAAAAGTGTGTAATTCTAAATAGACCTTGAAACAAAGTTTGAAGCTAAGAACAAAATAAACACCAGTGAATACTTCAAAATATATTGGCCTGTATTTTGTAACAATCTCTTTTGCAAAACAAAAACAAAAAAAAAAAGTGGTATTTCCTTTGAAATGTATAAACTTTAAAAAGTATGTGATTAATGTATAATTTTATGTATAATGTATATAATATATAATTTATTTTATAATTAATGAGTAACTGATTGGTTTAATTAACTAAACAAGTAACTGATTGGTTAACACCATCACACTAAAGTACATTTTAACACCTACAATGCATACATAATAGAACTAGAACTCTAAGTGTATAAGCAAAATTTTGCTTCCCCTTGATTCTGATTGCCATTTTCTTTTCTCTTTGGACTTCTAAGCATTTCTTTGCAAATGTTTCATCAGCATTTTAAATATAGTCCTCATAATCTTACTATGGTGCTTTTTCTTAGGCACAAAGGTTTCATTAGCAAAGTGCATAATTGGTTAGAGTGCCTCATCCATTAAGAGACACCTGTTATGTATAGACTACATAGTATTGATTTCAGAGACAAACTTTCTAGAAAGGACTTGCAATTATCAAAACAAAACTAAGTAACTTCCACCAAATGTCTCTCCCTGACAATTTTCTGTCACTGGTTTATCTACCTTCCAAATCACCTGGGCTAATCATCGTAAAGTTCACTGACTTTTCTTTGTCCTAATCCTCTAGTTTTAATTCACAACGAGTGTCTGAGCCCATGGAATTAACTTTATCCTCCTCTTCTGTCATTGAAATAGTCAATGGCTTATTTTATTTTTTATAGTTTATGTTATTTTATTGTAAATTCTTGGTAAATAACTTAGAAACTCTTTTTTTTCCTTTTAAAAATCCACTTGTAACTTCTGCTAATAGAGTGTATATTCAGGGAAAATTGCATCTATGTTCCTGGGTTGCAATCCTCACACTTGGAGGATTGCAAATAAACCCCCTACATATATAAACTTTGCTGTGGCTTCTTCATTTTAGGTTGGCATATCTGGCATAAGTCAACCAGATTCAAAGTCACTTGACCTGACAACTGGTGCTTCCCTCTGAAAGTACAGTTAGTACCAGTACAAACTCTGTCTTCAGAAGACCCACTGGATGTTTCAGGTGAGTTGTCCTGAATTCAGACCACTCACTCTTTGGTTAAAGGTCTAGATTTTATATGGGTGTATATATATATATATAACAGTTCTGGGGTACATGTGCAGAACACTCAGGTTTTTTACATAGGTATACACGTGCTATGGTGGTTTGCTGTATCCATCAAACCATCATCTACATTAGGTATTTCTCCTAATAATATCCCTCCCACCTCTGACAGGCCCTGGTGTGTGATGTTCCTGTCCCTGTGTCCATGTGTTCTCTTTGTATAACTCCCACTTATGAGTGAGAACATGTATGTTTGGTTTTCTGTTCTTGGGTTAGTTTGCTGAGAATAATGGTTTCCAGCTTCATGCATGTCCCTGTAAAGGGCATGAACTCATCCTTTTTTATGGCAGCATAGTATTCCATGGTGTATATGTGCCACATTTTCTTTATCCAGTCTATCATTGAAGGACATTTGGGTTGGTTCCAAGTCTTTGCTATTGTGAATAGTGCTGCAATAAACATACACGTGCATGTGTCTTTATAGTAGAATGATTTATAATCCTTTTGGTATATACCCAGTAATGGGATGGCTGGGTCAAATGGTATTTCTGATTCTAGATCCTTGAGGAATTGCCACAAAGTGTTCCAGGATGGTTGAACTAATTTACACTCCCACCAACAGTGTAAAAGCGTTCCTATTACCCTACATCCTCTCCAGCATCTGTTGTTTCCTGACTTTTTAATGATCACCAATCTAACTGGCATGAGATGGTATCTCATTATGGTTTTGATTTGCATTTCTCTAATGACCAGGGATGATGAGCTTTTTAAAAATTGTTTGTTGGCTGCATAAACGTCATCTTTTGAGAAGTGACTGTTCATATCGTTTGCCTACTTTTTGATGGGATTGTTTTTTTCTGGTAAATTTGTTCAAGTTCTTGTAGAGTCTGGATATGAGCCCTTTGTCAGATGGATAAATTGCAAAAATTTTCTCCCATTCTGTAGGTTGTCTGTTCACTCTGATGATAGTTTGTTGTGCTGTGCAGAACCTCTTTAGATTAATTAGATCCCATTTGTCAATTCTGAGTTTTGTTGCCATTGCTTTTGGTGTGTTAGTCATGAAGTCGTTGCCCATGCCTATGTCTTGAATGGTATTTGCCTAGGTTTTCTTCTAGGGTTTTTAAGGTTTTAGGTCTTATGTTTAAGTCTTTAATCCATCTTGAGTTAATTTTTGTATAAGGTGTAAGGAAGGGGTCCAGTTTCAGTTTTCTGCATACAACTAGCCAGTTTTCCCAACACCATTTATTAAATAGGGAATCCTTTCCCCATTTCTTCTTTTTGTCAGGTTTGTCAAAGATCAAATGGTTGTAGATGTGTGGTGTTATTTCTGAGGCCTCTGTTCTGTTCCATTGGTCTATATATCTGTTTTGGTACCATACCAGTACCATGCTGTTTTGGTTATTGTAGCCTTGTAGTATAATTTGAAGTCAAGTAGTGTGATGCCTCCAGCTTTGTTCTTTTTGCTTAGGATTGTCTTGGCTACATGGGCTCCCTTTTGGTTCCACATGAAATTTAAAGTAGTTTTTCTAATTCTGTGAAGAAACTCATTGGTAGCTTGTTGGGGATAGCATTGAATCTATAAATTCCTTTGGGCAATATGGCCATTTTCATGATATTGATTCTTCCTATCCATGAGCATAGAATGTTTTTCCATTTGTTTGTGTCCTCTCTTATTTCCTTGAGCAGTGGTTTGTAGTTCTCCTTGAAGAGGTCCTTCACATCTGGTGTAAGTTTTATTCCTAGATATTTTATTCTCTTTGTAGCAATTGTGAATGGAAGTTCACTCATGATTAGGCTCTCTGTCTATTATTGGTATATAAGAATGCTTGTGATTTTTGCACGATTTTTTATCCTGAGACTTTGCTGAAGTTGCTTATCAGCTTAAGGAGATTTTGGGCTGATATGATGGGGTTTTCTAAATATACAATCATGTCATCTGCAAACAGATGACTTCCTCTCATCCTATTTGAATACCCTTATTTCTTTCTCTTTCGTGATTTCCCTGGCCAGAACTTCCTATACTATGTTGAATAGGAGTGGTGAGAGAGGACATCCATGTATTGTGCTGGTTTTCAAAGGGAATCCTTCTAGTATTTGCCCTTTCCATATGATGTTAGCTGTAGGTTTGTCATACATAGCTCTTATTATTTTGAGATACATTTCATCTCTACCTAGTTTATTAAGAGTTTTTAGCATGAAGGTTGTTGAATTTTTGTCAAAGGCCTTTTCTGCATCTATTGATACAATCAGGTGGGTTTTGTCATTGGTTCTGTTTATGTGATGGATTACGTTTATTGATTTGTGTATGTTGAACCAGCCTTATATCCCAGGGATGAAGCAGACTTGACTGTGGCAGATAAGCTTTTGAATATGCTGCTGGTTATGGTTTGCCAGTATTTTATTGAGGATTTTCCCATCAATGTTCATCAGGGATATTGGCCTGAAATTTTCTTTTTTTGTTATGTCTCTGCCAGGTTTTGGTATCAGGATGATGCTGGCCTCATAAAATGAGTTAGGGAGGAGTTCCCCTTTTTCTGTTGTTTGGAATAGTTTCAGAAGGAATGATACCAGCTCCTCTTTGTCCCTTTGGTAGAATTCATCTGTGAATCTGTCTGGTCCTGGACTTTTTTTAGTTGGTAGGCTGTTAATTACTACCTCAATTTCAGATCTTGTTATTGGTCTATTCAGGGATTTGACTTCTTCCTGATTTAGTCTTGGGAGGTTGTATGTGTCCAGGAATTTATCCCTTTCTTCTAGGTTTTCTAGTTTATTTGCATTGAGGTGTTTATAATATTCTCGGATGGTAGTTTGTATTTCTGTGGGATCAGTGGTGATAGGCCCTTTATCATTTTTTTGTTGTGTCTATTCGATTCTTCTCTCTTTCCTTTGTTAGTCTTCCTAGTTGTCTATTTTGTTGATCTTTTCAAAAACCAGCTCCTGGTTTCATTGATTTTTTGAAGGGTTTTTTTTGTGTGTGTCTATCTCCTTCAGTTCTGCTCTGATCTTAGTTATTTCTTGTCTTCTGCTAGCTTTTGAATTTGTTTGCTCTTGCTTCACTAGTTCTTTTAATTGTGATATTAGGGTGTCAGCTTAAGATCTTTTCTACTTTCTCTTGTGGGCTCTTAGCGCCATAAATTTCCCTCTACACAATGCTTTAAAGCTGTCCCAGAGATTCTGGTACATTGTGTCTTTGTTCTCATGGGTTGCAAATAACTTCTTTATTTCTACCTTAATTTCGTTATTTATCCAGTAGTGATTGAGGAGCAGGTTGTTCAGTTTTGATGTAGTTCTGTGGTTTTAAGTGAGTTTCTTAATATTGAGTTCTAATTTGATTGCACTGTGGTCTGAGAGACTGTTTGTTATAATTTCTGTTCTTTTACATTTGCTGAGGAGTGCTTTACTTCCAACTATGTGGTCAATTTTGGAATAAGTGTGATGTGTGCTGAGAAGAATGTATATTCTGTTGATTTGGGGTGGAGAGTTCTGTCGAAGTGTATTAGATCCGCTTGGTCCAGAGCTGAATTCAAGTCCTGAATATTCTTCTTAATTTTCTCTCTCCTTGATTTAATATCGACAGTGGGGTGTTAAAGTCTGCCACCTTATTGTGTGGGAGTCTAAGTCTCTGTGTAGGTCTCTAAGAACTTGCTGTATAACTCTCGGTGCTCCTGTATTGGATGCATATATATTTAGGATAGTTAGCTCTTCTTGTTCATCTCTTTACCATTATTTAATGCCCTTCTTTGTCTCTCTTGATCTTTGTTGGTTTAAAGTCTGTTTTATCAGAGACTAGGTTAGCAACCCCTGCTTTTTTTTTTTTTTTTTTTTTTTTCTCTTTCCATTTGCTTGGTAAATATTCCTCCACCCATTTATTTTGAGCCTATGTGTGTCTCTGCACGTGAGATGGGTCTCCTGAATACAACACACTGATGGGTCTTGACTCTTTATCCAATTTGCCATTCTGTGTATTTTAATTGGGGCCTTTAGCCCATTTACATTTAAGGTTAATATTGTTATATGTGAATTTAATCCTGTCATTATGTTGCTAGCTAGTTATTTTGCCCGTTAATTGATGCAGTTTCTTCATAGTGTCAATTGTCTTTCCAATTTGGTATATTTTTGCAGTGGCTGGTACTGGTTGTTCCTTTCCATATTTAGTGCTTCCTTCCAGAGCTCTTGTAAGGCAGGCCTGGTGGTGACAAAATCTCTCAGCATTTGCTTGTCTGTAAAGGATTTTATTTCTCCTTCACTTATGAAGCTTAATTTGGCTGGATATGAAATTCTGGGTTGAAAATTCTTTTCTCTAAGAATGCTGAATATTGGCCCCCACTCTCTTCTGGCTTGTAGAGTTTCTGCAGAGAGATCTGCTGTTAGTCTGATGGGCTTCTCTTTGTGGGTAAACCCAACCTTTCTCTCTGGCTGCCCTTAACATTTTTTCCTTCATTTCTACCTTGGGGAATCTAATGATTATGTGTCCTAGGGTTGCTCTTCTTGAGGAGTATTTTTGTGGTGTTCTCTGTATTTCTTAAATTTGAATGTTGGCCTGTCTTGCTAGGTTGGGGATGTTTTCCTGGATAATGTCCTGAAACGTGTTTTCCACCCTGGTTCCATTTTCCCTGTCACTTTCAGGTACACCAATCAAACATAGGTTTGGTCTCCACATAGTCCCATATTTCTGAGGCTTTGTTCATTTTTTCTCTAATCTGGTCTTCATGCTTTATTTCATTAAGCTGATCTTCAATCTCTGATATCCTTTCTTCCACTTGATCAATTCGGCTATTGATACTTGTGTATGTTTCATGATGTTCTCGTGCTGTGTTTTTCAGCTCCATCAGGTCATTTATGTTTTTCTCTCAACTGGTTATTCTAGTCAGCAATTCATCTAAAATTTTTTCAAGGCTCTTAGCTTCCTTGCATTGGGTTAGAACACACTCCTTTAGCTCAGAGGAGTTCATTATTACCTACTTTCTGAAGTCTGCTTCTGTCAATTTGTCAAATCATTTTTTGTCCAGTTTTGTTCCCTTGTTGGCAAGGAGTTGTGATCTTTTGGAGGAGAAGAGAAATTCTGGTTTTTGGATATTTCAGCCTTTTTGTGCTGGTTTCTCCCCATCTTTGTGGATTCATCTACCTTTGGTCTTTGATGTTGGTGGCCTTCAGATGGGGTTTCTGTGTGGACATCCTTTTTGTTGATGTTGATACTATTCCTTTCTGTTTGTTAGTTTTCCTTCTAACAGGCCCCTCTCCTGCAAGTCTGTTGGAGTTTGCTGGAGGTCCACTCAGACCCTGTTTGCCTAGGTATCACCAGTGGAGGCTGCATAACAGCAAAGATTGCTGCCTGTTCCCTCCCCTGGAAGCTTCATCCCAGAGGGGCACCTGCCAGATGCCAGCCAGAGCTCTCCTGTGTGATATGTCTGTCAACCCCTGCTGGGAGGTGTCTCCCCATCAGGAGGCATGGGGATCCAAGACCCACTTGAGGAGGCTGTCTATCCCTCAGCAGAGCTCAAGTGCTGTGCTGGGAGAACTGCTGCTCTCTTCAGAGCTGGCAGGCAGGAACGTTTAAGTCTGCTGAAGCTGTGCCCACAGCCACCCCTTCCCCCAGGTGCTCTGTCCCAGGGAGATAGGGGTTTTATCTATAAGCCCCTGACTGGGGCTGTTGCCTCCCCCCACTCCCCACCGAGATCTCCTGCCCAGAGAGGAGAAATTTAGGGAGGGAGTCTGGCTGGCTACACTGGTTTTGCTGAGCTGTGGAGGGCTCTGCCCAGTTGGAACTTCTCTGCTGCTTTGTTTACATTGTGAGGGGAAAACCACCTACTCAAGCCTCAGTAATGGTGGACACCCCTTCCCCAACCAAGCTTGAGCATCCCAGATTGACTTCAAACTGCTGTGATAGCAGCAAGAATTTCAAGCCAGTGGATCTTAGCTTCCTGGGCTATGTGGGAGTGGGATCCGCTGAGCTAGACCCCTTGGCTCCCTGGCTTCAGCCCCCTTTCCAGGGGAGTAAATGGTTCTGTCTTGCTGGTGTTCCAGGCACCACTGGGGTATGAATAAAAATCTTCCCACAGCTAGCTCGGTGTCTGCCCAAATGGCACCCATGGGCTGGAGTGCACCATTCCTCACGGCCCAGTCCCTTATGGCTTCCCTTGGCTAGGGGAGGGAGTACCCTGACCCCTTGCATTTCCTGGGTGAGGCAATGCCCCACCCTGCTTCACCTCACCTTCCGTGGGCTGCACCCACTGTCTAACCAGTCCCAATGAGATGGGCTGGGTACCTCAGTTGGAAATGCAGAAATCACCCACCTCCTGTGCATTGATCTCACTGGGAGCTGCAAACCGCAGCTGTTCCTATTCAGTCATCTTGGTAAGTCTCCTCAAAAATTGCTTTTAAAAGTGCTGGTGCATCCATACAATGGAATACTGTGCAGTCCATAAGATAATGAGGAGTATGGTTTTTACTGACACGGAATGGCATGCAAGCTCTATTGGTATGTGACAAAAGCAAAAGAATACAGAATGATATAATAGGATATTACAGTCTGGATAGAATGTGGTGTTTGCCTATATATCTTTGGAAGGATTCACAAGAAACTGCTAGCATGGGCTGCCTGAAGAGAGTGGTATTCAGACGCTGGTGGACAGGAATGGGAAAGAGACTTGTCACCGACTGCCTTCTTGTAGCTTTTGAACTATGGGTCTCGAAAGTAAAGAAACTTAAAATTCCACAAAAGTTAACCACTGATTTTCCTAAATGGCTTCAGTTGAGGCTATAAAACAAAAACAAAACTGAACTTTGTATTGTTCATACATGTAAAATACTCTACATGTTAGATAACAAAGAGCAGTTCCATAGCATTTAAATGCTGACACTGATGTCAGTTTGTACTAGTCAGGGTTCTCCAGAGAAACAGAACCAATAGGAGATACATACATTAATATGCATATATAGAGGCTAAGTCCCATGATCAACCATGTATAAGCTAGAGACTCAGGAATGCCAGCAGTATAATTCAGTACTACTCAGCAGACTCGAGATCCAGAGAAGCCAGTAGTTTAAATCCCCAATCCAAGGCCAAGAGATGAGATGAGATGTCCCAGCTCTAGCAGTAAACGAGGCAACAAGGAGTGAATTCCTCCTGTCTCCACTTTGTTCTGTTCAGGTCCTCACCAGATTAGATAATGCCCAATCACATTGGGGAGGGCAGTGTACTTTACTGAATCCACCAATTCAAATACTAATCTTATACAAATACACTTTTATAGGCACGTCTAGAAATAATGTTTAATCGATACCCCATGGCTCACACAAATTGACACACAAAATTAACTATTATGCCATTTAAACAATACTCATGTGATTCAAATACTTTCAAGAATTTGTGTGTGATGCAACTATTTAATTCATCTAAAATTTTATAACTGCTTCTAGAACTTAGCATTGTTGATTATAAAACCATAAACTGTTAATCATACAGAAAGATGGAGAATGTAAAGGATATTTAGTGTTTTCTATCTGCTCAACTCCTTTCAACGCAATTCTAATAATTGGGAATTTTTGACCTCTTGAATCCCACCCTCGTAATTTTAAAGCCAGAACACTTAATTTCCTGCCTTATTTGTGAATCACAGGCATGTGATGAGCACCCATGCTCCAGCATGGTTACATGGCTCTGCCTATGCATCCAGTGTGCTGGTGAGTGGGCAGCAGAGGCGTTGGACTTTGGAGGACAGCAGTGATTGCGAAGTGAGATCTCAACACAAGGACCTCAAGGTCTGAGCAGAACACAGCTGTAGCATCCAGTGCCTGGTAGACATGGCAGCCACTGGGTCATTTTCCCTTCAGGCTGGTATGCTGTATGATTTGGAGCCTTTTTCCTAAAGTCATAGCTTTGACGCTTTGAAGTTATTCTCTAGCCTTATTAGTGCCTCTGTGAGATTCCCAATATTGTTTTTTAAAAATTATTCTGCTTAATCAGAGTTATTTCTACTTCTTGCATTTAAACATGCTGACAGATATAGGAAGCTTACAGTTTAATAAAAATCAAAAAATATGTATGCCAGATATTCCAGTAAGCAGACTCCAAAGCAATTAAGTTGCTACATTTCTTATGTAACAAATGTTCTGGGATTAATAAGGAGTTCTTAGGGCATTTCTTTCTCCTAACTCCTGGAAAAGGAGAAAGACGAAACTTGTATAATAAATTACTATGGGAAGCTGTTTTCCCAACCTAATAAATGTCATTATTGACAGCTGTAACTTTGCACTAAATTGAGGAAAAGAATATAGAGGTGGTAGTAACAATAAACACTATACTCTTTACATATACTATCACATTTAAATCATACAACATCACAAGCCAGGACTCATTTTATATATGGTGAAACACAGGTTAATTATCTTGTTGAAAATCATAACTACTTTTGAACCTAGGCAACCTAGTCTTCTTCTTGATCACTGTATTGTATTACCACTCTGAATTTAAAAGAAACCCTAAAACACAGGATAAATTATTTAAAGTTGTTTACTTATGTACTGGCAATAACTGTTCATGAAAAAATTGTATTGTTTTGACTTACAGAATTATCTACAAAAGATCAATTATATACAATTAAATATATATCAAGCTATATATTTATAGCTACTGTAAAAGACAAAGAAAGCTGGGCATGGTGACGCACGCCTGTAGTCCCAGCTACTTGGGAGGCTGAGGTGGGAGGATTGCTCGAGCCCGGGAGTTCGAGTTCAGCATGGGCAACATAGTGTTCTCTCTAAAGAAAGGTGCCTTTTTCCAAAATATTGAAGAAGCTTGAAAGAAGGAAAGGAAAGGAGAAAGGAAAGGAGAAAGGAAAAAAGAAAGGAAAAGGAAAGGAAAGGAAAATGAAGCAAGTGCCTTGAATTCATCTTAAGCTTCTTAATACTATATTTATTATCCTTTCAATATACCCCAAAATTTACAGAAGGCAAGTTACTATTAACCCTACTTTGTCAAAGTACTCTATATTCCCTGCAAAGCATTTATTCTCCACCTTCTCATTTATCCATTGCATCTAAATGATTCTTTTCGGCCATTTGAACCAGTTCTGCTTTTTTTCACTTGTAAGTTTCTCTTCTCCCAAGATATGGAAGTTTTCAAGTTGTGGAAGAACTCAAACCAAAGATACATTCAAGGACAAAAAGTAGTCAAATCATAAAGCGGAAGGAATTCATCAAAAGTTTGCTACTCACTCTCATGTGTTTTCCAGTGGAGTACCAAGTATTCTTTAAAAGACATTTACTAGGAACCTATAAGGGGTACTTTCCAAGGAGATATGAAAAACACATGAGAATAATTAATGCATGGTCTATGTCTTTGTGAAACTTACAATTTAATAGAAAAGATAGAACATGATGAAAAATAACTAGAGTTTAAGTGGAAAGTAAAAGACATGAAAAGGAATATATGAATAGAGAAGTTTCTTTTACTACAAAAAAGAAACACAGAAAGCGTTCCAGAAAGTTCAAATCAGACATGTGAAATTGTACAGAGAGAGCATTCCTGGTGGAAGGAGCAACACAAGGAAACGCTCAGAGGAATGAAAGCCTTGGTGAATGTGCATAACACAGAGAAGTATGGGTTTACTGTCTGGTAGCATCATGAAAGGTAGAAAAGAGGGTTAAACTGGAAATATAGTGTGATTTGTGAAAACATTCAATGTCTGGCTCAGGAGGCAGAATTTAACTTGAAGGCCCTGATCATTTTAACTAGCTGAAGATGCACTGAGCTCTGAGTGTGTTCTGACCATCTATAGTAAGTACTCAATCAGTGATGCCAACTACATCATTATTTATCATGACATATTTTTTACATTAGTAGAATTAGTGAAGTGGGCAAAGAAAATGGTTCATCAGTAAATGGATATGCTTAGATTTCCGACCTTATGTCTTACATTTATTTTGCATGACATTCAGAGTTTTGTGGATTATGTGACATGCATAATGTTTCCCAAAATACTCACTTGATAGGTAACAAAGTTAAATGAGTCTTTGTGTTCAAAATAAAGAACTGAATTTCCTAAATACATGCATACATAATTTTTTTTTTCATTTTTGTGCCCAGCAGGAAGCTGTTAGAATAGAGTTGTTTTATACATCATTAAATAATAATATTTATCCTGCAGAGTTAAACCATATTAATTGAGTTTCTCATTTTTTCTTTTGAAAGCAAAATGAAACAATGCACAAAATTATAATCATTTTAAAGTTGTTGAATATTATATCCAAAATTCAATTTATCTACTTAAGTCATATTAACCTTCTATTTTCACAGCTTAAATAATAAAGTTTTAGATGCCTGTAAGTTTTATTCAATTTTTCATACTTAGTTTGCTTTGAGGGATCCCTAGTTCCTTATAATTTGGATGAAGGTATCTTTAATTACCATTTAAATTGTGTGAAAAATATATTTTGAAATGTCTTTTTTCTTTTTCTAGTGTTTATCTCCTAAGCTGATGCCTGTCCTTGAGAGAATTGCTTTCCAGGTAAGAAATTACACCCAGGAAAATACATTACATATGTTTTTATTTTTTTAAATGCTTCTTTTGGGTAAACACTAAGTTTAAGAATCATCTGTCACAATTTATATACAGGTTTTTCTTAAGCTATTCAGTATAATTGAAGGGTTGCCTATAGAAAGAAAGAAGGATTAAAAATCCTTTACCTCGTTTTGAATGAGTTGACTCTGACCTAAAAGTTGGGTTCAAGTTCAAGTTTACACCCACCCATTGAAGATGGTGAGAGTGCCTTTGTGATTAGCAGGGCTGAGCTCCAGGCCTTCGTAACACAAACATGGTTGTCTCCATCACTCTGTTCCAACTGTTAGTGGAACTGTGCTGAAACCCCACAAATTATTGAGCCTAGAGGCTGAGAGTTGACCATGTTTATAGCAGGGTTGGTTGTGATCCCTTAAATTTAGAGACACTTTGGCCTGAGAGTTGGCAGAATTGGGCTTTGTCTCAATTTAGCCACCAAGTATGTAAAACATCTTCACTGTTCCTCATCTGTGAAATAGTGTTGACCCTGAAGATGACTAGCTCTGGCCATGATATAATAGAATAAAAGCATTTATATGGTATATTTCTGTACACACTGCTTCAAATAAAGCTCACTATGAATCTGTGGGTAGGTATAGTATAAATGTGAAAGGCAAGAGGCTGTCAGCAAATGCAATTCGTTTCAAAAAATGGCTCCAAAGAAGGCAAACAATGTTTCCCGGGCAGCCTGACATGGCCTGACTAAAATTACCATGACCCAGGGTCTAGCTCCCAGTTTTACAGGCTCCAAAACTCTTATTTACTAACAGCAGTGATCATTACTATCATTACTATTCAAATTAAAAAATATTTGGCTGAAAAAGTTACAATTTAGTCTATGACCTAAATAGAAATGGGTAAAAAGGAAAGAGACTGGTACTGATAATAATGAGCAGAGCAATGCAAATTTGGCAGGACAAATCAAATTTGGTTGTAAAATGAAAACACTTTACAAGCCTAGTAAAGACATTTCAGTTGTTTGTGTATGCAATGTCACTCTCATTAGTAAAGGTTATCTTGCAGCTCCAGTCTGTAGTTTCTTATTAACAAAATGGAAAGTGAATATACATCCTAAATTAAACATTTCACCTCTTCAGGGCCATATCTGACAACTGTGTTTATCCATGCATTCACTCAATTCAACAGTCATTTATTAAGTCTTTGCTGTATAGAAGCAGCTGCATTTTGGATAGCATAGAAAAAATACTTTCAGATGCAGATTTTTATTGAATCATAAAAATGTAGATTACAAAAAGATAGACAATAGCACTGATATCTTTGGCTGACATAAAATGTTCTCCATTCAAAACTGATACGTACACTGTATTTTACACTCTGTCTAGATGATGCACTTTTTCAGTATCTGTTTTGCAGTCGGGGTTTGGAGCTCCCTGCCCCAGAGGTCTGCTGTACCTATGTCTCCACTCCAGAAAGAAAGAGACTCGTCATCTGTTACCAAAAACTTACAGTTCCAGCTGCTGCTGGCAGGATTTTTGTTCTGAGTACTCTATTCAGGTTCTGAATCAAAGGTCATATCATAAAACAGTCAATGGTAACCATTATTGTAAAATAATATGGAATGAGTAATTTTATGTAATTTATAAAATTGTCAAATAGTTACATATTTCTTTTTAGTTCTACGTATTTGTCTTCTATCAACTGTTCAAAAACCAATTTACATGCCACTTCTCCCACAAAGACTTCTTTGTTCTCCTCAGCTTAAATTAAGTTCATCTCTTTTCAATAGTCTTCATTCTGAGGAGGGTGAGGTTAAAAGCTTTCCTTTTATAAAAGGTAAAATGAAATGATATAGTTTCATTTCTAGTGTTCTTAGTTTATTTTTAAAGTTAAAATACATCTATACAACCTTAAAAGAAATCTTTGGAGGAATTAAAAATAAGAGCAAAATAGTCAGTGCTTATAAAATTTTTTAAAAAGAAATGGTCAAAATTCATAACAGCATACAACAAAATTACAGAAATAAAGCTAAGTATATCTACTATAACAGTAAATATAAGTGGCTTAAACTCTACCATGTATTTTAAAAAATTAATCCTCAGATTCGTTTACAAAAACAAATGCCAACTATATAACTTACCGGAAAAAAAAAACAAAAAACAAAAAAAAAACCTAAAAATCATATACAGAGTCATAAGGAAAGGGTTAACAGCAGATTCCTCACTCAATCTCTCCCTCGTCAGGAACACCAAGGTAGTGTTGACTTCAGCCAGAACTCTTTATTGTGTGAAAGAATGTACGGGCTAGAAGACAACGAGGTTCTTCTTGTGGCTTCTATGAACTATAATTTTTATACAAAGAAATCTTCTCACTGGATATGCCTGGTGTAACTAGATTGTTGGTTGTTTTCTTCTTTGCTTGTTTGTTTTAAATAAGCCCATATTTTTGGATTGATGGCCCCAAGCTCTACGGGAGAATGGAAGTTAGTCATATAGTGCTCTTAGTTGCCATGGCTAACAAATCACCAAATGCTGCAACGCCCCTGTGCTAATGCATCTGGCACAGAATGAGCCTTCGAAATCCAAACCCAAACAATCACCAGTCTTTGTCCAGGAAGGAGCATCTGACAGATTCAGGCACTCCTAGATAACAGCTTAATGTTGGGTGTGGCTCCTTTCTTGAATCCTTTTCACAGTCCTTAGCACAGCTTTATGCTTTGTAGGATGAGATCTTAATAAACAACTGATCCCTTTGTGGTAGTGCAAAGGATAGTGTAAGGCAATGCCATGATTTATTATAAGATGAATAGGGAAAGTCTGGAAAGGTAGACCTTGAGGAAAAGGATACTAAATGGGATCTCAAAAAAAGTAACAAGAAAAGAAATGTAGAAACCAACATCCTTCCTATAAATTTAAAATATCTTTAAACAAACAGTAGTAAACAATTCCAACAATATATAGAAAGGAAAACCAAGTGGGATTTATACCAGGAATGCAGGATTAGCTTAATACCTAAAAACTTAATTAATGTAATATACTATTATCAATAGAAAAAAAGAACCATTTATTTAAAAAATAAAATATCTGAAAAAACTAGAATTACAAGAGAACTTCCTAAAGACATCTAAGAAAAGACTACAGCTAACATCATACTTGGTAATGAAAGATGAAATATTTTCCTTCTTAAGATTAGGGAGAAGACCAGGTGTTGATTTTCACCACTTCTACTTTACAAACATTGTACTGTATGTTCTAGTCAGTGCAGTAAGAAAACAAAATTAAAAAGTATCAGATTGCAAGGAAAGAAGTGAAACTGTGTTTATTCACAAATGACCTGATTATCCATGTAGAATTTCCTAAACAATTTGCAGAAGAGAAAAAGAAAACAATACTAGGAAAAATAAGTTTAGTAAGTCATAAAAAACAAGATTTAAAAAATAAGTTTAGTTCTATATACTAGCAACAAACAATATGAAAAGGAAATTGAGACAAATCCATTTATAATGCTATAAAACATTAAAATATTTAGGAATAAACTTAAAAGAAGTACAAGACTTGTACACAGAAAATATTGCTGAGAGAAATTAAAGAACTAAGTAAATGGGGAGATCTATCACTTGCTTAGATTGATAACAATGTAATTTACCCCCAAATTATCAGTTTAGTACAGTTCTTGTTAAAATCCCAATAGCCATTTTTATGGAACTTGACAATCTGAACTTAAAACCTGTATAAAAATGTAAAGGACTTAGAATAGCTAAAATAATTTTTTTTAAAAGAAGAAAACAATGGGACTTACATTGCCTGATTTACACACTTATTACAAAGTTACAGTATTCTACAGTGTGATATTGGCATAAACATATAGATCCATGGAACATAATAGATCTCAAAAGTAAACCCTTGAATATATTATCAGTTAATTTTATCAAAGGTGCCAGACAATTCAGTGGAGAAAGAATAGTGTTTTTATCAAATGTATGATGGGCAATGTCTACCTATATGCCAAATATAGGTATAATTTTTTGTATGATATGAGGTAAACTAATTTATGTGTATGTATATGTATAATTACCTCACATCATACGCAGAAATTCAACATGAATCATAGACTTAAATAAAAATCTAATACTTCTAGAAGAAAGCATAAGAGAAAATTTTTGTGACATTGGGTTAAGCATAAGATTTGTTATATGTGGCACTAAAAATAGGATCTATAAAATGATAAGCTGAACATTATCATAATTAAAAATGTTGCTCTTCAAAAGGAAAGCAAAGAAGAAAATGAAAAGACAAGCCACAGTCTAGGAGAAATTACTTGCAAATCATATATCATCATATATCTGATAAAGGACTGCTATATAGAATATATAAAGAACCCTTACAAGTCAATAAGAAAACACCCAGTTAAAAAACAGGCAAAGGTCTACATAAACATTTCACCAGATAAGATATACACGTATTTAATAAGCACATGAAAAGAAATTCAACATCATTAGTCATAGGGAAATGCAAATTAAAACCATAATGAGACACCACTACTCTCTCACCAGAATGTCCATAATTCAAAAGACTGATGATACTAAAGATATGAAAACACCAAATCCTCATACATTTCTAGTGAGAACTTAAAATAATACAATGACTTTGAAAACCAATTTTACAGTTTCTTAGAAAGTTAAACAGATGCTTACCATGCAATCCAGAAATTTCACTCCTGGTTATCTATACAATAGAAATAAAACTTAGGTCCACCAAAAAAAAATGTATACAAATGTTTACAGCAGCTTTATTCATAAAATCCCAGACTGGAAATAATGCAAATATGCATTAACTGGTGAGTGGGTAACAAAATGTGGCATATCCACACAACAAACTATTATTTAGCAGGATATAAAGAAACAAACTCTTGATATACATGCTACAATATGTATCAACTTCAAAAACATTATGCTAAGTGAGAGCAACCAGACACAAAAAGCTACATATTGTATGATTTAATTTCTATGAGGTTTCCGTACACAGGGCAAATCTATATAGACAGAAATCAGATTGGTAGTTACCTGCAGCTGCAAATGGAAACAGGGAATGACTGCAGACTGACAGAGAATTTTTTTAGGTTGATAGAAATGCTCTGGAACGTTGTGGTGATGGTTGCACAACAATATAAATTTATAAAAAGAATTGTATGCTTACAAATAATAAATTTTATAATATATAAATTATACCCCAAAAATATGCTAGAATTATTGAAACAGAAATGCTTGCCTGTTTTGAAGCTGTCTTGAAGATTATATGCAGGACCAAATTAGGACTTTTGAGGCCCCTATCTGCTAAAAATATAACCCTGCCTTCACATAAAATAAGCATAAAGAACAGTATTAACTGTAAATAAATATAAGGAGGTTAAAGAAAACTTCCGTTCTTTCCCCGCAGGGAAAATGCTCCAAAACCTTCTTTAAAATATCGAACTTTTTGAGTGCCCTGACTTCAGTAATACTCTAAAGTCCTTCTTAATTTTACCTCTGAGTAATTCAGCATTCCATTTAACAAGATAACTCTCATGCTATGTCCTACTTATAATAGTTCATTGATGATATTAAACCATAAAAAGATTATGGCAATAACACTTTGTAGACATTAAAAAAAAAAAAAAAAAAAAAAAAAAACTTCTCTATTCTTCTGCTACAGTTTGGATATTTGTCCCCTCCAAATCTCATGTTGAAATTTGATCTCCACTGTTGAAGGTGGCGCTTGGTGGGAGGTGTTCGGGTGATGAGGGCAGATCCCTCATGAACAACTTGGTGCCCTCCTTGCATCAGTGAGTGAGTTCTTGGTCTAATATTACCCTTGAGAGCTGGTTGTCTAAAAGAGCATGGCACCCTCCCCATGTGTGTACTACGTGCAGAACCATGAGCCGATTTTCTCTATAAAGCCAAAATGTTTATGAGTCAAAATGTCTTTATAAATCACCCAGCCTCAGGTATTCGTTTATAGCAATGCAAAATGGACCAAGACGCCTTCTATCTAAGGTCATCCTAAAGAGGCAAAAACTCATAGCAATTCAGAAAATATCAGCTTATCTCATATTTTGTACAAAATATAATGCCTTGAAATAATTATTTCAAAGAATGCTTTAACTCATGAACTTACAGTAATGTTTGATATTTGTATGACACTTTCTGGTTTCAGTGTTTTCACATAAAATATTTAATGTGAAATATTTTACACATTAAATATTTACAGAAGAAATCAAAGGTATTTTGTTTCTGATTTCCGTGAGAAAACTGAAGCTTAGGGATTTTTAAGTGACTCCTCTAACTCATGGAGATACTAGGAAAGGGAACCAGGACATGAACTTGAGGCTTTCTATTCCCAGATGTCTGCTTTCCTCCACTGTGCTGCTATGTTATGCTAAATGAAGTCTTTTAACTTCCTACACTATGCTCTTTGATGTGACTCACTGGAAAGACCGGTTTTGCCAGGAGTTTTAAACTAGTACATAAAATTCTTGCTTAAAAAAAAAAAACTTCTAAATATAAAAGATGAGAATGAATAAAAGCTAAATAATAACCCAGTAATTTTCACACTACTTGTATATTCATACATCAAATAAGCATAAAGTGATTTAAGATGAATGAATCTATGTAAAAAAGGAACAATAAAATATTACCTCAATTCTACTAGATAGCAAATCAGTAGACTAGGGGAGGCTATATTTTTTTCTCTAAGTACCTGAGTCCTCAAAGGGAGTTTACATTCTAGGAGAATCTAGCAAGTTGCTTTTTAATCTCAATAATTACATTTCACAAAAGCTTATATCTATAAATATATAATTATGCATTGAAGCATATTTTATTTAGTTGATACCTATCTATACACTTACATGCTTATACGTGTATGCCAACTGAGAAAAAAATCTCTTTTAATTTTTGAAGGAATGTCATAAAGATATATAGACACAGTTATAGATTTCATATAGATATAGATGGATTACTTTTTAAATTTTGAAAACAAAATTCCAGTTAAGTTGTGAATAGTGGATCAGTCGAGTAACTAATTCTGGACAAAATAATATTGAGCTAAGTTGACAGTCTGTTTTTCTCATAATATTATTTTTCAGCATCAAGACTAGGCAGACAAACTTTCAACTAGAAGGTGCTTTCTTATTCCTCAGATCGTTTTACAGAGCTCTTTTTCTGCATTTCATGCTATTTTATTTTTCTTTCATGTTTCCACCCTCTTCACTTCCAAAAGGGTGCTGCTCAGCTGAAATATTCAGAAAGGAATCAGATGTATGAACTCCTCCCAAGGTGTTCCGTTCTACTGAAGATTGAAAGTCTAGCTCTTTGAAGCTCTCTTAATGGCTTATGAATATCAGCAAAGGCCAATGGAAAGAGTTTTAGATAGCGACGCAAAGATGTACATAACATTCCCTGACTGATGACCAGTGTTCATTGGTATTCTTATTGTTTAAATAGATAATAACTCCAATTAAAATCAATGGCATAGGCTAGAGGCCACTATGTTGATTGAATTAAAATACATCTCTGTTCTTTGAAATTTAAAAATAAGTCGACGAAGGTCTCATGTTGTCTGTCTTATACTTGGTGCATTGCCAAAGAGTTCCAACAAGAAAGAAACGAGCCAAGACCCTAAATATTAATATTTGTGAGGTAAAGTGGTTGATCCTGTTAATAATATAAGCCCACGGAAAGCTTCTGAGATTCTTATGTATTGAATGAACATATGCAGAATTAATTAGCTGTAATCAGAGATGGACAACCCCACTTTAGCACACCATTACCATCATTATCTGAACAGAGAGAAGATGGAATAACTGAAACAGTGACATTATTTTCACATCATTTCAGCCAAATTATTCTAAATCCAAAAGCTTTGACTATGTAGATTCCTGATGAAAAGCTGAATTGTAATCAGCCTAAGATACATTATGTTGCAAAGCTGCAGCACCAGTGCATAACAGAACCTTATTTTCCATTAATTCATAACTTTCTGAAAGTGTAAACACTCCATATGCTTAGTAGCCCCCAAAAAAGAATGTTCTCACATTTTAAGATTGTCTATTAGTGACTTATTTTTAAAAAACACACACTCAAAGAAAACAGTGACTCTCAAAGCCATTTTTGAAAACTAACTTAACCTATGTGTTAAAACAAGATTAGTAACCTGTCAAGAAATATCAGTTCAATTGTGCGTTTTAGCAAAAACCCAACAACATATGCTGTGTTTATAGTGACTTTTGAACTCATTTAATGTGTTAATTCCTCCACAAGACGGAATTCAGAGACAGGATACAAGAGAAAGAAAGAAGTAGAATTAGAGTATGTGAGAGAATCTCATCTAGTATAACAAGGATGTCAAAAAGAAAATTCTACTGGAAATGAACCCTGTTCTATGAATACTCCTAATAGTCACATAACTCACACACTTTTTGTTTCACGTTTTTGGTAAACGATGTTGCTTGCTTATTTTATTTACTCTGGACATCAGAATCTTCACTTCATGAAAGTCAGACAGTGTATAACTTTGAATATTAGTCATTAGGAGACTCAAAAGGGCCCTTTGACTCAAATATTTATTTTTTAAAAAAATAGAAATTGTAAATGACTGAGCTCACATGAGGTGATGAGTACAGTAGCAGCCTTCTATATTATGCATTGTTTAGTTGTCAATTTAGGATGTATAAATACATTGTGCATAATATATGGGGGAGTTCTGATACCAGTTTCAAATTATCCTACACAGGAAATTGAAACTCTTAAATAAGTGTGGTTAAGATAACTGTTCCTCTTTTGGCTTGCTTTGGATTTCTCCTCTGAAGTGCTCCATGTTCTTTTTTTGTGACTTAACAAGAGTGGAGATGTTTATTTCCTTGAAAAAAATTACTGTTACTATTTGCAGACTTTCACAGACTTACTCAGTAATTACTCCAAGTCAACTTTAAGTACCTAGTATTTTTCAACAGATTCTCATGAAACTGTTTTTCATATTTCCTGCATACTATGTGCCCTGCCTTCCACATTCCCTGCAAATTATGTTTTGCTTGGAGGTTCCTTCAACTGACTGAGGTCCCTTCAACATAAACATGGAAGAAAGCTTGATATTTCATTCATAACCACTTTTACATAGATTGTAACCCACCAGCACCATGGACCACTCAAGGAGCATACCAGAAGCGAAGAAGAAGCTTGCAAAGGGGGAGGTAAGTGTTGGGCAGTGAGCAGGGCAGTTAGGGAAATAAGAAATTGACTGAAAAAAATATCAATCAGCAACTGGCTGTCATACAAAGGGATTTTTATCAACGAGACTCCGAACCAATTGATTCTGTATGATTTCCTGCGCATACACACAAGGGAAATAATAATGGGTTTGGGAAATGTATTAGTTGGTTCTTGCGTTGCTATAGAGAAATACCTGAGATTGGGTAATTTATAAGACAGGAGGCTTACTTGGTTCATGGTTCTGCAGGGTGTACAGGTAGCATGACAGCATCTGCTTGTAGGAAAGCCTCAGGGAGCTTTTACTCATGGCAGAAGGCAAAGTGGAAACAAGCATCTTACATGGCAGAAGCTGGAGCAAGAGGCGGGGGCAGAGCCACACACTTTTTTTTTTTTTTTTGAGACGGAGTCTCACACTGTTGCCCAGGCTGGAGTGCAGTGGCGCGATCTCGGCTCACTGCAAGCTCCGCCTCCCGGGTTCCCGCCATTCTCCTGCCTCAGCCTCGTGAGTAGCTGGGACTACAGGCGCCCGCCACCGCGCCCGGCTAATTTTTTGTATTTTTAGTAGAGACGGGGTTTCACTGTGGTCTCGATCTCCTGACCTTGTGATCCGCCCGCCTCGGCCACAACCAGATATCATGAGAACTCACTATGGCAAGGACTGTACCAACAGAGATGGTGCTAAACCATTCGTGAGAAAATGCCCCCATGATCCAGTTACCTCCTACCAGGCCCCACCTCCAAAATTGGGAATTATAATTTGACATGAGATTTCAGCAGGGCCACAGATTCAATCCATATCAGGAAATACAAAAGTGATACAAATTTTCTTATCTCAGCCGGGCGCGGTGGCTCAAGCCTGTAATCCCAGCACTTTGGGAGGCCGAGACGGGCGGATCACGAGGTCAGGAGATCGAGACCATCCTGGCGAACACCGTGAAACCCCGTCTCTACTAAAAAAAAAATACAAAAAAAAAAACTAGCCGGGCGCGGTGGCGGGCGCCTGTAGTCCCAGCTACTCGGGAGGCTGAGGCAGGAGAATGGCGTAAACCCGGGAGGCGGAGCTTGCAGTGAGCTGAGATCCGGCCACTGCACTCCAGCCCGGGCTACAGAGCGAGACTCCGTCTCAAAAAAAAAAAAAAAAATTTCTTATCTCATTCTTTAAATATTCAATAAACTATATGTACAAGAACTATATTAGTCCATTCTCATGCAACCAAGACTGGGTAATTTATAAAGCAAAGATTTTAATTGACTCACAGTTCCACATGGCTGGGGAAGAAACTTACAATAATGATGGAAACTTACAATAATGACGGAGGGGAAGGAAACACACCTTTCTTCACATGGTGGCAGGAGAGAGAAGTGCCAAGCAAAGGGGGAAATTCTCTTATAAAACCATGAGATATCATGAGAACTCACTATCATAAGAACAGCAGAGGGGAACTGCCTCCATGATTCAGTTACTTCCCACCAGGTCCTTCCCATGACATAAGGGGATTATGGGAACTACAAGATGAGATTTGGGTGGGGACACAGTCAAACCAGATCAAGGACTAAATATTTTCTCGGCCTTTAAAAGATCAAAAGATAATTAGTAATATTTGCATCCGATTCTATTGTCTGTTGCAATTCTCATTTCTCAAGCACTGAATGTTATTTGGCTAATAGTTATTTTTAATATGTATATATAAATATATATTTGCATACATTCATACATACTACTAAATTACTAGAATATTGGCTACATGTGGTTATAAGACTAGGTCAGTAGTTATATTCCTCAGTAGGGGGAAGTTCCAGCTTATCTTCATAGTTAGCTCCAAGTAGAAATCATTAAAACAACTTTATCTCCCTCAGGAATCTTCACCCTCCGCCTCAGTCAGTGCACTTCAGTTTTTACAGCATCATTTGTTTCTCCGGCATCTCAATTTTCCTCTCCATGGACCCATGAGATTTAATCACACGTGTAGCAAAAGCCTTATGTTCTATTTCCTTTTTTTCAAGGACTACAATTTTGCATCTGTGCTGCCTGCCTGAACCGCCAAAGATTTAATTTACTTGTCTAACTCATCAAAATTTCAGACATGCCTCATCCCTTCTTTCTTGATGATCTTCTCATTTCCTTCTCTCCTTCCAAACAGCCAAAGCTGACCATGGACCTGGGCTTCCAGCCACACAACAATTACAGTCCATTGTATCCTGGGCAATTTCTCTTCATTTCTTCGTGTTTGGAGAATGTTCTTTCTCCACATACTTCCAACTGTTTTACCCCAGTACATTTATAGCTTGAGATATTAGGGCAGATTGCAAAAAACAAAAAGTCACGAAGTCAACAACCTGCATTAGTAACAACTCTCTAATAGGACAGTAGTATGTCCCAGATCTTACTTTAATTCACATCAAATTTCAAAACATGATTATCTGCCCCCTATAAGAAAGAGTGTTATGTTTCCATTGAATCCAAGTGGCAAATCACCCAATTAGGGTTAGTAATATGGTCATGTTCATGCTAGAGGAGGAGTCAGGCCCAGGGTTTTCAGAGGCATATTACTATTCTCTTTTTTCATCATAAGCTTCCTAGGAAAATGCCATCAAAAAAATATCTTACCTAACCAAAGGAAAAGTGAATGAGATAAAACTCCATTTGGCTAAAACTGAACCAAACAAGCTATTTTATCCAGTGTATCATACCCACAATTCATTGTGCCCTGAAATGGTCCTTCCTTACAGCTAGACTTAAGTTAATGGAATTTTGGATCACTTCTATGGTGCGTTTCCCTCAGGCATTTGAGAAAGTTAGGGTTACTGCTTTAATTCATTCCTAGCCTGCCCATACACTGCCTTTAACAAGTCTTTGTGGATGAGAGTTAAATGAGCCAAGAAAAATGGTAACTTTTCCCAAGCCATGTCAGAGGCACCATCCTTCTTTTTCAGACAGCTCACTGTATCACTGTAAAATAGCCAATAATGCATAGATATGTATATCATTTCTCTTATGGTTGCCTGAGGCCCCAGACACATTAGATTATGTTTGACAGAAACTTAAGCTTCAAGATAGCTCTACTGGATGTCTCCATATGCATAGAAATATGCATACGACTGAATAATCCAAGGATAAAACCAGAGAATCTTTTCTATTTTTTTTTTTAACATTTCTTGACATTTACTTATTGCTTTTTTTATTTCAATAGCTTTAGGGGTACCAGTGGTTTTTGGTTACATGAATGAATTATATAGTGGTAAAGTCTGAGATTTTAGTGCACCCATCACCTGAGTAGTGCTCATTGTACCCAATACGTAGTTTTTTATTCCCCTGCCACCCTTATCCCCTCTAAGTCTCCAGTGTCTATTATACCACTCTGTATTCCTTTGCATACCCATAGCTTCGCTCTCACTTCTAAGTGAAAAACATGTAGTATTTGGTTTTCCATTCCTGAGTTATTTCATTTAGAATAATGGCCTCCAGCTCCACCCAAGTTGCTTTTTTCATGGCTGAGTGGTATTCCATTATATACATACCATAATATATACACACACACACAACATTTTCTTTTCTATCAGTTAATGGGCACTTAGTTTGGTTCCATATCTTTGCAATTGTGAATTGTGCTGAGATAAAAATTTGTGTACAGGTATATTTTTGATATAACAGCTTTGAAATTTTTTTCATGCAGTAATTAACTGAACTAAACCTGCAATGGCTCTTTGAAAAAAAAAAAAAAGGCAGCGATATTGTATGTGAAGAATTTTCAAAAGGTTGTCACTTTACACTGAAGCTATTCTCCTTCATGTAACATACTACAAGTTCACTCGGAGACTTTAAAATGAAAGGTTCTTTTGCCTACTCCACAAAAAGCTCATTGATCGATTATCTTTTAGTTTTATGTGTGGCCAACCCTTTCCCAAACAACTAGAATGGCACAGCAAGTTGTTAGATCTTATGAAAGGAATATTGAAGCCTAATTTGTAAATTGTACATATTTTTTTATTGGGAGCTTCAGTGAAAGAAAATAATCCCTCTGTGTAGTAGTTTCATCATTCTTTAAAACAAAAAATTTTCTCAAAGACTTGTTAAATCCTTATTAAATTTCTGCCATAAATGTGTTTTAGTAAAAACTGAATATAAATAGGGACTATGGACTTCCTTTAACTCAAGCATTTTTCAATGACCAAAGTCAAGTCATTATGAGGCAGAACAAATCAGCCTTCTGTGGTTCAGAATATCTGCAAAAACAAATGCTTCATAGAGCTGATGGCCAAAATCTCACCAGAAAGTATCAAAATATACATATTTCAAGAATTATTATGAGTTGGAATTACTAATTTCCAGCAAATTTGTATGAAAACTCATACTATGAGTTTATGAGGCTATGCCTATGCTAAAATAAGGTGATGACTATGCTAAAAATGCATTTGTATACTTGGACATTAAGGACAACCAGGTCATGCAGTTTCAATCCACTTCACAATAATTTTTCAAATACATCTTGACTTTTTGCTGCTAATTTATCCTTCCCATGTATCTTTCTTATTAAAAAAAAGTTTTTTTCGTTTTTCTTATACAAAAGATAAATACTGTTGTATTAGTTATCTATCTATTGCTGCATAACCTCTTACTGCAAAACTTAGCAACTTGAGATGATACATATTTAATATCTCACAGTTTTTGTAGGTCAGGAATTCAGGTACAGTTCATCTAGGTGGGTCCTCTGCCTCGGAGTCTTCATGAGACTGTTAGTTGCAGTGTCAGCCCAGGGTACCTAACAGGCTGCAATCAAGGTGTCAGCCCAGGCTGCAGTCATCTCAACATTCAACTGAAGTAGCATCAACTTACAATTTCACTCCATGGTTGCTAGTATGATACAGTTTCTCACAAGCCACTGGACTGAGAACCTCACTTTGTTGCTGGCTGTTTGCAAGAGGCTTTCCTGGTAGGTCTTTCCATCAAAGCAAGCACAGAAGATGACCCAGGGAGAAAGAATATCAGCAAGACAGAAGTCACACTCTTTATAATGTAGCCATGGAAATAACACCCCATCACTTTTGCAGTAATTTGTTATGAGAAGCAAGTCACAAAGTCCAGCTACACTCAAGAAGAGAATATTACAAAGGCTTTAAACACCAGGAAGTGGGGACCACTAAAATATATATCAGAAGCTGCCTGCCACAACTACATATACACTTTGTACCTATTTTTTCCACTTAAGAATAAATCACATAAATTAACTGCTCTCAGTTTCTATAGACTGCATAGTGTTCCATTGCATGCTGTGTAACCAGTTTTTTATAGTTGAGCATTTATTTCCCATATTTTACAGTGACATAATCAATAGCCCTCTATATCTGTTATTTTATATTTGTATACAAGTACCTCAAAAGTAAGTCCCTAAAAATGGTCTTTATGTAAGTGCACCTTTAATATTATTAGATGTCAAATTCCCTTTCATAAGGATTATAACATTTTGCCCTCACAATAATAGTATGTGTAAATTTCTGTTTCCCCACAGACTCATCAACAAAGTATACTGTCAACATTTTACGTCTTCCCCAATTTGAAAGGTAAAAATGTACTTTCAATCTTCTCACATATTTAAATGTCATTAAATATCTTTCTCTGTGAACTGTTTATGTCTTTTGCTCATTTATTTCTATCAAGTTTTGGCCTTATTTCCCCTCACTTTTCATTAGTCGCTTCATATGTTAAGTAAATTGGCCTACTGTCTGTTATAGAAGTTGTAAATATTTTCCCCTCGTTGGTAATTTGTCTTTTGACTTTGCTGATAATTTTTTCCCATGCAAATGTTTTATATAGCCAAGTTTATTAACCTTTCATTTTAGTACTTGTGAATTTTGAGTCATAAATAGAAAGGCTTTCCTACACCAAAGTTGTAGAGGAACTCGGTGATGTTCTCTTTTGGTACTTAAATGTTTTCATTTTTTTCACTTAAGTCTATGATCCATTTGTGATTTATTCTACTGTTTTATATAAAGCATAGATACAATTTTATCTTTTTTGAAATGGCCAGTTTTCTCAACACCATTTATTTTTAAAGTTCATCTCTTCAACAGAGAACTCAGATATCATCTTTATTAGATACTAAATTTCAACATGCATTTGGGTCTATTCCTGGAACTTCCATTCTGTTCCATTAGACTATTCCTTTTATTGCTGTTCTGAGTTTCTTTTTCATAATCTGTCCACGTCAATTTTATTAGCAACTTGTCTAACTCCAGAAAGAAAGAAAAAAAGAAGGTTGCCATTGTTATCAGGATCACGGATTCTCTCTAACATGGAGAGAATTGACATCTCTATCATGTGGAGTTGTCTTATCCAAGAACAAAGATTATCATTTCACATAATGAAGTGTTCAAAGGTTTTTTCATATAGTTTTTCACACTTCTTAAGATTATTCCTATTTTATCTTTTATGCTGCCATTGTACATAAGTTTCTCTTTCATCAAATTGTCTAACCAAAATACATATTACATTGATTTTTGTATCTTAATTTTATATCTTATTAGAATGCATCAATATATCCAAAACCACATAGGGATAATATTATGCCTATCCATAATCTAGCAAATGGTAATTTGAAAGATTTCAAAGTCATCTAAAATGTATACATTAAATGCTAAATGTTCTAATACTTCTAAAGACCTGCTTAAAGAATGCGAAGGTTTAGTGAACAGAGTGCATTTTGAATTGTTTCAGTTAAATCATAAAGAGAAAATTAAAGCAGTTTTTACTAAAAATTACTTAATATTTTAACATTTTTAAAACAAAATGACAGAATGAGTTTTATGTGCTTCAGACAGTGCAATGCCAAGTTAACTGCTATCTCATATCCTATTGAAAGAAATAAAGTTTACTCATAGTGAGTGAACAAACATGAATAATATCAATAGGCACTAGGCCATTTATCCATTAGAGTAATGAATGCCACCTCATACTCATTTGGTCAGGAAGAAAAATCTAAGCAGTTTCTGCCTACAAACATCAATATTTCTTGCTGATAGATGAAATCAAATCATGAAAGCAAGCAATTTTTATCGATGGTTTTCCCTTAAACTACTAAATCTGCTTTCTGACAAGCAATAAAATAATAACAAATAATATCAGAATCAAATTCTGCAATCACCAAACAGGAACACTCTGAAATATAAATGAAGATGAAGACCCACATATGCAATGCACTTGAAACCTTACATAGTTAAAATGAGATCACCTCAAACAGCTATTTTTAGCCCAAACACATAAGCCAAAGAACACTAAAAACAAATCAATTAAGTTGTCAGAAAATCTCTTCAACTCTGTCCCTATAATGTGAAAACTATGCTATGCAAAATTGCTGAGGTTAAAATTGCAACACCATTTTAGAAAGAATGTAATTTTTAATGCACATTAAAAGGAAAAGTTTTAGTTGAAGTAAATGCCCTTGAGTTCTTTATATAAACAAGATTTGAATATGGTAATAAGAAAGAAAGAACCCACTGGATTTGCAATGGCTAGACTTATAGCTCATTTTCTTAACATAAAAAAGTCAAATTGTAAAGATGCTTTCCCCTTCGCCTAATTCCGCATTTACCTTCCACTTTTATATTTAACAATCAATGCCAAGGTATTTCATCCCACTTCCCTGAAAAGCACTTCAATCTCAGCATACTTATTTATTTATTTTCCCCTTAGTAATAACCTAATAGGAGTGAATAATTTTGCCTCACTTTTTTTTTACTTGAGCATAAAGAATAACAATGAATAAAACTTTTGACATTGGTGGAATTTAGCCACAGCTTTATTGAACTCTATCAAGGTCATTTTTAAATAGGCCTAAGTAGCTTAACAAAACTCAAAAAGGAATTTTTAACAATTCCTGATGTTTTACAGATGTACATCCAAGTATAGTTTTTAGAACAGGCCAACACCAGAAAATACTAGTTATGTTAAAGTTTAAAAAGACTGTAAAACCAGGGGGAAAAAAACTGAACTTCAAAAACTATTAAGAACATATGATTTTTAAGTGATAAGGAGAAACTGACAGCACTAGCTGAAGATAAAGCTTTCCATCTGTTCTCTTTTGCAGCCAAACCAACCTATCTCCATTATGGGAGACCCATCATTCCAAAATTTTTAAAAGGCATTTTTCCCATAATCAGAACCTGTACAAAAGTCAAAAACATAACTGACAAAACAGGCCTCTTGTCGTTTATTGCTTTTTACTCTTGAATGCATTTCACAGCTTGAACATATCTTTGTTTTACCAATTCTAGCCCACAAAAAGCTTACTTGCCAACCCACATAGAAAATAACTCAAATTGCTTCTTTACAACTCAAGATTGTAGAGTGGTGGCAACCCTTTCATCCATAGTATCTTCTGACTTTTACATTTTAAAACATCCAAATCAGATGGTTTGGTAACTTTCAATAAAAATTCCTAGTAAGCATTAAAAAAAAAGAATCAAAAAGTGGTTCTTTATCATCAAGGTCATGCAGAAAGATGTAGGAGTAACCAACTGCTCAATGAGTAAGTGCATTTACATTAAAGGTTAATATATTCAGTCTTGCAGTTCAAGAAGAAGCCATCTGGTTTCAAATACAGAGTTGAAATGAATCTATAAAAAGGTAAAAATTCTTGCAAACAGCTCAGAAATACACATCCAGCAATTTCAAATATATCATTATTTCTTTTTTGGGAAAAAAAAAAGCCTTTATAATTTATATCCAAACCTACCAAGTGAACACCTGCCCTCTACACATCTATCATTAAAACACAGTGAATAAGGTGTTGCTAACTATCTCTAGATTTCATCTTACCAAGTCATTGCCTTTTTAATGTGTCAAGACAGCAGTCAGTTATACCTGTACTTATCCTAAGGAAAAAAAAAAAATCACATTTCTGGTCTTTATAAAGAACATTCTGGTCTTTATTCCAGCCCCAAACATCTCTCTCCCAGGTCATCTTGTGGACGTGGGGTCATGCAGTCCTATGACAAGAGAGAAACTATAGCCTCACCTCCCTGACACCCCGAGAAGCTTTGCCATTTTCCAACCCACCAGCGGTCACTATCTTATAGTAACTCTGTATGAGTCTTTCCCAAATGGAATAAAGCACTTTCTTAAGCTTGTGGAAAAATCAAATAACTTAAAGCAAGATCTGAAATTAAAGGTTAAAACAAAATCCTTTGGTACTCAAAAGTCCATTGCATAAGTTATTTATTGCAATATAGCAAACTACCCCAAAAATCAGTGGCTTAAAACCACAGTGATTTATTATTTTTCACAAATCTATAGCTCGAATTGGTTCTTCTATTCAATGTGACTTTGGGTCACTCATGGAGCTGCATTTATTTGGTATCTGAGCTGGAATGGAAGAGTCAAGATCTCATCATATGGCCGGAATCTTGGCACTGATTGTCAGCTGGCCCCCTCAGTTTTTCTCCATGTGGCCTCTCTCTATATGTAGGGACTTACCTTCTAAGGCCTCTCCACAGTTTCTTCTCACCCTCAGGACAACCTGGACTTCCCTCATCATGGCAAATGGATTCTTAGGGAGCAAAATCAAAAGCTGCCACTCCTCCTAAAACCAGGCCCAGAACTGGCTGAGGGTTACTTTTTTGTCTGTTGTCTTCTATTATTTGAAGCAAGTCACAAAGTCAGCCCAGGTTAAAGGGAGAGGGATGTACAGGGGGTGGATTTTTTCCTCTTGATGGGAGGAGTGCAATGCACATACAGGAAATGGGAAATTGTTGGACAGCCATCTTTGGAGATCATCTACCACATTCTAAGCACCATCAAATAAAAATTTATTTAAAGAAAGAGAAAAGCTTTCCTTATATAATAGGATGACAGATGTTTATTTGTTAACTCTGTCACCATAAGAAACAGATGTTAAATGATAGAAGAAATGGCAAGAAAAGTCTACTTCTACTTAGTGCTGTGATATTCAGAAATTGGGACAGAATACAACATGCTTCCTTTATTAATATTACTCAGTATCATAATTACTAAAAATTACTGAAAACACTACCCACTGCAGTACTAGTGAGAGTTACACTGCTACTCCAGACCTTTCCCAGCTTGGCTTGCTTGCAATAGCAATCAGCCTTATCTTATTACAGTAAACACAGAGGCCCAGAAATTAGAACAGGCGCTATGTGAAGGAGTCAGAAAACATCCCCAAGATCCACAGATCAGATAGGAGTATCTATTACTGCATGGTAGCTGTGCTGATAGTTAGTACTTACACTGTTTTCCCCCCAGAAATTATTTAAGTCTTGTCATAGTATAGGTGTATTTGGAAAGAAAATGATGTTGTGATATATAAACTCCTAGTTTTGAGCAGCAATTCAAATGTACAATCAAAGCATAAAGTTACCATTTCCTCAATAACCTCCTCTTTCTTGGCCAGGAAATTGAAAGAAAAGTAGATCAAAACAAAGGCTATCAGAAGGGAGAAGAATAAGAAGAGTTGCATGAGGCCCCTTCTATACACTAAAATCCTAACTAGCCCAATAGCCTTTCTCTTTAAAAGGAACAACAGTAATGAGACTGTGGTGAGACAGTCTCTCCAATACTGAACTAGCCCCTTATACCAAGCAGTGAAGAAGCTGTCAGGTCACTGCTTCTCCACTACTCATTCACTCATTACTCAAATATTTATTAGGGCCTACATTGTGCCAGAACCTTCTAGCATCTTCGGATACCTCAATGAGCAAAATAAGTACAGGTCCCTGCAAACATGAAGTTTACAATACAACAGAGAAAGACAATTAAAAAAAACTAAAAGAAAAAAAAAATAGAGGAAGATAAGGGGTATCTGGAGAGTTGGGCAGTTAGGCATGGTGCCATTTTAAATAGGGTGCTCAGGAAACAGGCCTCATTGGAAGAATGTCATTTGGGAAATGACATTAAGGGGTTGAGATAATTAGCAAGGAGGATACATAGGGGAAGAATATTGTAGGCAGAGGAAAGGGCGGGAACATTCCTGTGTATTGGGAAAAAGCTGAGGCCAGTAAAGGTAGAAGCAAGGAAAAGAGTAGCTAGAGAGAAAATCAGAGAAGTAACAGAGGTGAGATCATGCAGGATCTTCAAGCCACTGATTTACCTTGCCTTTCTCTGAGTAGAAAGGGAGTCTTGAGCAAGGAGCAGGAAGATCTGACTGACTTTTTAACAAGATCCCTCTGGCTGCTCTGCTGGGTTTAGACCATTGAAGGGGGCAGGATGTGGGGGACAATGGTAGGAGGAGACAGGCAAGTTAAATTAGAATGCCATTATGGTTATCGAGATGAAAGTTGATGATGTTTTGAGTCAGAGTGGTAGAATGAAAGCGGTAGAATGTGAATGAAACATATGTATTTTGAAACTACAGCCAACAGCATTTCATAATGGATTGTATGTGGGATTTAAGTAAAAGAAAGGAGTAAAGGATTAAACCACTATTTCTGGTTTACTAACTGGAATGATGGAAGTGCCATTAAATGAGATAGAGAATACTGAGAATGAAACAGGTTTGGAAAGGGAGGGTTTCAGACAGGTCTGACATGAGATATCTGTTAGACATTCAAATGGAGAAGTCAGGTCAACAGCAGATACTGACATCTGTAGGTCAGGCTAGAGCTCTGAACAAGAGATATAAATTTGGGATCTGTTTGCATGTACTCAGTATATAAGGTATGAGACTGGATGCAATTGCCAAGGGAGTGAATGTGCTGAGACACTCCAACAATCAGGGGATAGGCAGAAAAGAGAGCTTCAGTTAACAAGACTGAGAAAAACAAGCCAGTGAATTAGGATTAAAACCACGGGCTTTTGATGTCCTAGAAACCATGTGAAGAAAAGATATCAAGGAAGAGGTTGTGAGCAACTGCATCATATGTGCTGAGAGGTCAAGTACAATGAAGACTGAGAATTGACCATTGAAAAACAAAACAAAAAAAATGTATTATTTTACAAGCACAGTGCCAAAATGCCCTGTGAGACAATATCTAATCATTCCTTAATAACCATATAGATTTAAAATTTTTAGTTCCATCTTGTTCCATTTAAGGTTAAGGGCAAAACCATTAAGTAAACTGATTTTCTGTCAGACCCGAGCGAAAATGTTATTTTTTGATTCCCAAAATCAACATGGCATGACCATAATGCCTTATGCTTAGTTACCTCAATAACAACATTTCCTACAGGGCACAATGCAGTCTGATAAAATCAGACCTAAGGTGCCAGTGCCCATCTGTTTGAAGTCTTCCAATCCCTAAGTCTTCCTTATCTACCAAAAATGGTCTGAGTAAAAGGAGAGAGAGGGAGAAAGCAAAAAGCTAACCATAAATTGTAAAAGCAACATCCCAAGGATTTAAAAAAAATCCACTGAGAAAAAATTTAAAACATCATCTTTATTTCTTACCTTTAAGTATCTTTTTCTTCTAAATTTTATAACATAGTGTTACAAGTCAATACGAAGAATTGCATAATGAATAATATACTTTCAACAAAGAATTTTACCCACTCTCTCACATCCATGTGTTATATGGCAAGTAAAAACACACTGTTACAAATGTTACTGTTATATTAACAAGGCTATAAAGATGGACACTTAAAATGCTCTAGTAACTTGTTTTTTCCAGCATAGGAAAAAAAGAGAAAAAGAAGTAATGCAAAATGATAAACTCTCTAGTATTTTATGACATTTCCCTTGATGCCATTATTTTTTACAAAGCCATTTTACTATTTTCATTCATCTTTCAGCTACAAGAATAAAAAAGTGTTCATTACTCTACACATTAGAAATGTTTCTAAAGAAACTCAGTACACAAATGGAACTGTATTTTCCCTATGACTGAGATTATGATTTCATAGTTCTGCTCACACTGAAGCAAGATGCCTTTTAAAATCATCTCTCAAAAAAAAGTCAATCAATAGTGAGATATGCATTGAAGGTTAGTATATGTCAGACAGTGCTGCAAGCTGAATGACTCCTACTTACCAGGAGGTATGATCTCTGGGAGGTGATAAAAATATACAGACCTAAAAGGTAACGATAAAGAGCTGGGTAAGATTATTGCCAAGTAAGTAATACAGAAAATAAGTGTTGTGGAGCCTGAAGGCTACAAAAGATTGCTCCCAGGAGGTGTGGTCTAGACAGCTTTCAAAAGGCAGTGGGTCTCCCCCAGGGCTTCAGGAAAGGAGTAGGAATTGAAAGTAGAAGTCAAGGACAGGACATAGCATAGACAAAGGCACAAGGGTGGAGTTGTCCTGGGTCAGTGCTGGATAAGACTAGCTGAAGTAGAAAATATAAACTGAAACAGAATGTTTGAAAAGAGAGTGAATTTAATAGCTACATACCAAGAAATATGCCAGTGCCACCCCTGCTCTCCCTTGTTCTCTCCCCACCTCTACACCAACCCCTCCCCAGCCTTGAATTAACCACGACCTTTGAAGCCAAAGACACTTGAATGCCAACTGTATATTTCCATGCCTGTATGACCTGTATGAGAAAGTTATTTAACTGTATGGACCTCAGTTTCCTTACCTATAAATGGTGATAACTATAGGCACTAAAAAGACAATTTTTCCAATAGTAATAAGAGTATCTAGTATTGTAATAGGCACCATGCTCAGATTATTTGCATTGTCTGATTTAATCCTTACAGTTATCCTTGGAAGGCATGTTATTCCCTTTATGCAGATGAGAAAATGAATAAGCAGGTCAAATTACTTGCCCCAAATCAGAGAGACAAAAATTGGCAAAGCCAAGAAAGATCAGAGATTTTGCTGACCCCAAAGTCCCCATCTTTAGCCATCTTGATACCCTAGAAATAATAAATGTAAAACATTAGTACAATGTTTGCAGATAAACTTATTATTCTTCTCCAAAATTCCATGAAGTAGTACTTGTTACTACTGTTGTTATTATGATAGATGAGAAAAATTAAAATCCAGGGATTTTATGTAATTTCCCTCCTGTGACTTGGCTAATAATTAAGACAAAAATAGATTGAAATCTGATTAACAAGATTTTTAAATTTCAATACAGCATCACTGCAGTTTTTTGAATGTAGGAATAGAATCATCAAGACATTCCTTTGGGAGAGTTAACCTGTTTCATGAAGCTTTTACTCAATATTCCCCTAACAGAACCAAAACTTTCTGTATGGGGCTTTCTCTGTAGCCCATAAATACCTATAACACTGTATTGCATATATGAGACATATTTCTTCCTCTAGTCTAGACTATGATGAGTTCCTTAAGAGTAAAGTTCACTTACTACCTATCTTTGTATTTCCAAAGGTTAGCGCAGGTGCATCAAATTTAGTGCATACTCAAAAGCATTTGATGCATAAATGGACGATGGATAACACAGATCTAATAGATTCAAATGGAAGTACTTTGGAAGTCCACATGCCAGCTTCAGGGTCTCATGAACCCCACTGAAGTTTATATAAATGTGGACTGTACATGCTTAAGTGCATTTTCAAGGAAGAAGTTTCATAGTTCTCATCAGATTCTCAGAAAGGTACCAGACCCCCATAAATGTTAAGAGCCATCAGATTCAAGGTAGGGAAACTAGTTAAAAGTAATTGAATTTGTACAAAAAAAAATGTATAAAGGACTAAACTAGTGCTATGGCAATAGATGCAGAAAGAATAATACAAAAACAAATAATATTTCATATATAAGCCCACAGAATTTGACATAAAAATCTAGTAGACATTAGGTTTATTGTTATACTGAATATAATAATCAGCCAAGCAGCATCTATCACATACTCTTCTCTCATAATTGTTTTTATGCCACTCACTAGTCTAATTGAAAACAAGTTACTCAAATGAAGGAGTCCTTGAAGTATACTTACATTACTCTGGTCTTGTAAACCAAAAATGGAGGACCCTCCTCCCCAGGATAATTTCAGGAAAGAAGTATCTCACTTCATGGCCAGCACCCAAGCTGAAAATCTACTTAAACCATTCCTTGAATTATCTATGTGGAGTGCAATAATCTTATTTTAACTGCTCTGTCAGCATTGAAAATAATCACAAAATTAATGCTATAACTGTGAACATTGTACATTCCTCTTGTCCACATGAACTAATATACTAACACCATATATGCTTAATCATACATTGCACATCTATGTATTATTATACATTAAATTTCTGCCCCCATAAATATCCAGTGGGGACAACTGTGAAGTGTCATTGTCTATGGTTTATTCCAGTAAGATGTGGTAGAGATATGACTGTTCCAACTACCTGGGTTCTTTCAGGACATATTTAGTGTCTAGAAATGTTAAATGCATGTACAGTTGACCCTTAAATAATGCAGAGGTTAGGGGTGCTGAACCCCTGCACAGTCAAAAATCCACATATAACTTTTGATTCCCCCAAAACTTAATTGCCTGCTATTGATTGGAAGTATTACAGATAAACAGTTGATTAACACATATTTTATTTTACATGTATTATATGGTATATTCTTACAATAAAGTAAGCTATAAAAAAATAAGACGTTATTAAGACAACCATAAAGAAGAGAAAATATATTTACTATTCATTAAGTGGAAGTGGATCATTATAAAGGTCTTCATCCTCATTGTCTTCACATTGAGTAGGCTGAGGAGGAGGAAAAAGAGGAGGGATTGTTCTTACTGTCTCAGGGCAGAGGCAGAAGAGGTGGAGGAAGTAGAATGAGAGGCAGAAGAGGCAGGTCCACTCACTGTAATGTTCATTTTTTTAAATCCGCATATAAACGTACCCACACAGTTCAAACTCTTCGTGTTGTTAAAGGGTCAACTGTATTTTATTCTACAAGCCTATGATGAAAGTACCCAGTCTTTTCTGCAAGTTTTATTGAACAAATGTTTATTGAATTCTGATATATGTGAAGAACTAGACACTAGAGATACAGATTTAAGGAGTGGGGATTTTCTCCCTTTCTGCTGGAAAACTGGAGGAATTTTACCTTAATAATAATAAGAAAGCCAGAATTTTTAAAATATATTTACTAAATCACTAATGTGATGGATATTGAATTACATAGTGACCTCTGGTAAGATTAAGAGTCTCTAGATGTTGTGAGATTGAGATAAATCAAACTGTGTTCTTATATTGTTATTTTCCTCCCCTCTCCCAATATTTTTATAGAATTATATTAAATTATAAATAATATTCCATGAAAACTCAAAAAGGGCTTAAAAAAGGAAGGTTTTAGGAAAAAATAAAGGCCAGCTGACCTTAGTGCTGGTTGAAGATTTACAGTGATAACTGTATATAAATGTCAAGCTATAGAGTTTCTATCAGTAACTAGGTGCAGTATTTTTTGCTGTTTTTTCTCCAGGTAATTGTCAATGCAGCTGGACATCTGCTGCCGTAATTTATTTCTGGTTTTACATTAACTAAATTTAAGCATTCTGAAAGTGACCAAGCATGTTAAATGAATGCAAAAGAAATTATTTAAACACAAAGAGGGACATTTACAAAAATATTTAACACCTCTGTGGACAAAAAAAAAAAAAAATGAAGGCTTACTCTACCGTTAGTCCAGAAGCAGGCCCTAGTAACTTAGAGTTTTGATCTTGCATGACAATAGGGACTAAGTATTCTACTAGTGAGATGGTGTAACAAAGTCAGACTTATTGCTTAAAATTGGGGCTGCAGTGTTGCAACCCCCACAACTTGTTCTTGAAGAGGATCTAGTTTTATAAGAAGCTCTAGTCTAGACCCAGGTAAGAGGTGAAGCCAGCTGGGCTTCCAGGTCAGGTGGAGACTTGGAGAACTTTTCTGTCTAGCTAGAGGATTGTAAATGCACTAATCAGTAATCTGTAAAAATGTACCAATCAGCACTCTGTGTCTAAAGGATTGTAAATGCACATATCAGCACTCTGTAAAAACACACCAATCGGTACTCTGTGTCTAGCTAAAGGATTATAATGCACCAATCAGCTCTCTGTAAAATGGACCAATCAGCAGGATGTGGGTAGGGCCAAATAAGGGATTAAAAGCTGACCCCCCGGAGCCAGCAGCAGCAACCTGCTCAGGTCCCTTTCCACACTGTGCAAGCTTTGTTCTTTCACTCTTCACAATAAATCTTGCTGCTGCTCACTCTTTGGGTCTGCATCAACTTTAAGAGCTGTAACACTCGCCACGAAGGTCCGCAGCTTCATTCTTGAAGTCAGCAAGACCACAAACCCCGAGAAGGAAGAAACTCTGGACACATTTGAACATCTGAAGGAACAAACTCCAGACATACCATCTTTAATAGCTGTAACACTCACTGCAAGGGTCCGCAGCTTCGTTCTTGAAGTCAGCGAGACCAAGAACCCACCGGAAGGAATAAATTCCAGACATATTTTGGCAACCCAGATGGGACTATCACCAAGCAGTGAGTACCACTGGACCCCTTTCACTTGCTCTTCTGTCCTATTTTTCCTTAGAATTCGGGGGCTAAATACCGGGCACCTGTTAGCCAGTTAAAAGCAACTAGCATGGCCACCAGACTAAAGACACTGGTGTCAGGCTTTCTGGGAAAGGGCTCTCCCAAGTCTCCGGAGTTGGGAGCATTGGTTTGCCTGGAACCAGCTTCCGCTTTTCCTGTACTTCTGGGCTGAGCCGAGGGTCAACAGAGAGGAAAGCCATTCAGCTCCGAGGTCCCGACAACAAGTTGGTTGACCCTGTGGCCATGAGCAGAACTCACACAGTCACATCACCCAAGCAAGACTCGCCCATCTGTCCCATCCTGACTCTTGCCTCCTGGGTCCTAATGCCTGTCAGACAAACTTCCTTTCGCCTCTCCTCTCCGAGGTTAGTCCTGCTTCTAAAAACAACTACCTGTCTCTGGTGCTTTTCTAGTTTCTCCTATAAGAATGATTTCTAGTATAAACTTCAGGACTCTGTTACTTTCTTTAGGCACCCAGGCTCACCAATCAGAAAGACATAATTTTTGCCCAAAGCCCCATCACAGGGGAAACTATCTGGAATTTTAGGATCCCTCCTCAGACTAGCAGGCCTAACAAAAGCTATTCCTGAAGCTAGCATATGGGGAACCTCAGAAATGATATCCTTCCTATTCAAGTGAGGACAAAAGGCGTCACTCTTCCAACCCTGGAGATCCCTTCCCTCCTTCAGGGTATGGCCCTCCACTTCATTTTTGGGGTGTAACATCTTTATAGGACAGCGGTAAAGTCCCAATACTAACAGGGGAATGCTTAGGACTCTAACAGATTTTTGAGAATGCATTGATAAAGGCCACTAAATCCAATTTTTATCGGTCTTCTTTGGGGTCTAGGAGGACAGGCAAGGTGCAGGTTTTCGAGAATGCATCAGTAATGGCCACTAAATCTGACATTCCTCTGTCCTCTTTGTGGTCTAGGAGGAAAACTAGTGTTTCTGCTGCTGCGTCTGTGAGCGCACCTATTCTGATCAGCAGGGTCCAGGGACTGTTGCGGGTTCTCGGGCAAGAGGTGTTTCTGCTGCTTCATTGGTGAGCGCAACTATTCCGATCAGCAGCGTCCAGGGACCATTGTGGGTTCTTGGGCAGGGGTGAAACAAACCAAAACCGCAGGTGGTTTGTCTTTCAGATGGGAAACACTCAGGCATCAACAGGCTCACCCTTAAAATGCATCCTAAGCCATTGGGACCAATTTGACCCATAAACCCTGAAAAAAGAGGTGGCTCAATTTTTTTTCTGTACTACGGCTTGGCCCCAATATTCTCTCTCTGATGGGGAAAAATGGCCACCTGAGGGAAGTATAAATTACAATACTATCCTGCAGCTTGACCTTTTCTGTAAGAGGGAAGGCAAATGGAGTGAAATACCTTATGTGCAAGCTTTCTTTTCATTGAAGGAGAATACACAACTATGCAAAACTTGCAATTTACCTCTCACAGGAGGACCTCTCAGCTTAACCCCATATCCTAGCCTCCCTATAGCTCTCCTTCCTATTAATGATAAGCCTCCTCTCATCTCCCCCACCCAGAAGGAAGTAAGCAAAGAAATCTCCAAAGGACCACAAAAAACCCCGGACTATCGGTTATGTCCCCTTCAAGCTGTAGGGGGAGGGGAATTTGGCCCAACCTGGGTACATGTCCCTTTCTCCCTCTCTGATTTAGAGCAGATCAAGGCAGACCCGGGGAAGTTTTCAGATGATCCTGATAGGTACACAAATGTCCTACAGGGAATAGGGCAAACCTTCTATCTCACTTGGAGAGATGTCATGCTATTGTTAGATCAAACTCTGGCCTTTAATGAAAAGAATGTGGCTTTAGCTGCAGCCCTAGGGTTTGGAGATATCTGGTATCTTATTCAAATAAATGATACAATGACAGCCAAAGAAAGGGACAAATTCCCTAGTGATCAGCAAGCCATCCCCAGTATGGATCCCCATTGGGACTTCGACTCAGATTATGCGGACTGGAGTCATAAACATCTGTTAACCTGTCTTCTAGAAGGACTAGGAGAATTAGGGAAAAGCCCATGAATTATTCAATGATGTCTACCATAACTCAGGGAAAGGAAGAAAATCCTTCTGCCTTCCTCGAGCAGCTACAGGAGTCCTTAAGAAAATATACTCCCCTGTCACCTGACTCACTAGAGGATCAATTGATCCTAAAAGATAAGTTTATTACCCAATCAGCCACAGGTATCAGGAGAAAGCTCCAAAAGTGAGCCCTGGGCCCTGAAGAAAATCTGGAGGCATTATTAAATCTGGCAACCTCGGTGTTCTATAATAGGGACCAAGAGAAACAGGCCAAAATGGAAAAGTGAAATCAGAAAAAGGCCACAGCCTTAGTCATGGCCCTCAGACAATCAAATCTTGGTGGTTCAGAGAGGACAGAAAATGGAGCAGGCCAATCACCTTGTAGGGTTTGTTATCAGTGTGGTTTGCAAGGACACTTTAAAAAAGATTGTCCAGTGAGAAACAAGCTGCCCCCTCGCCCATGTCCACTATGCTGAGGCAATCATTGGAAGGCCCACTGCCCCAGAGGACAAAGGTTCTCTGGGCCAGAAGCCCCTAACCAGATGATCCAACAACAGGACTGAGGGTGCTGACGGCAAGCACCAGCTCACGTCATCACCTTCACTGAGCCCCAGGTACATTTAACCATTGAGGGCCAGGAAATTGCCTTCCTGCTGGACACTGGCATGGCTTACTCAGTGTTAATCTCCTGTCCCGGACAGCTATCCTCAAGGTCCATTACCATCCGAGGAATCTTGGGACAGCCTGTAACCAGGTATTTCTCCCACCTCCTCAGTTGTAATTGGGAGACTTTGCTATAGGTAGTATGTGTATCTAATCCTACATGCCCATGCTGCAATATGGAAAGAAAGGCAGTTCCTAACCTTTGGGGGAACCCCTGTTAAATATCACAAGGAAACCATGGAGTTATTGCATGTAGTGCAAAAACCCAAGGAGGTGGCAGTCTTACACTGCCAAAGTCATCAAAAGGGGAAGGATAAGGGAGAACAGCAGCATAAGTGGCTGGCAGAGGCAGGGAAAGACCAGCAGAAAGGAAAGAGAGAAAGAGAAAGAGAGAGTGAGAGGAAGAGACAGAGACAAAGAGGGAGTCAGAGAGGACAGAGAAGGAGAGAGAGGAAGAGACAGAAAGTCAAAGAAGGAAAGAGGAAGAGACAAAGAGGGAGAGAGAGAAAGAAAGAGACAAGAAGTCAGAAAGAGATGAAAGTAGTAAAACAGTGTACCCTATTCCTTTAAAAGCCAGGGTAAATTTAAAACCTCTAATCAATAATTGAAGGTCTTTTCCGTGACCCTATAACACTGCAATGCTACCTTGTTGTCAGTGTAAACGAAGCTGTAGCCCAAAAGCACTGAGGCCACTGACAACCCATAGCCTTCCTATCAAAAATCCTTAACCCAGCAGGTTTCCTAACACGGGATCTGAATCTTAATTAATTACCATATAAAGGTCTGACCAGACTGAGGAGGAACTCCCTTCTGGACAGGACTATAGATGGTTCCTCCTGGGTGATTAAGGGAAAAAGACACAATGGGTATTCAGTAAATGATAAGGAAACTTTTGTAGAAGCAGAGTTAGGAAAATAGCCTAATAATTGGTCTGCTCAAACGTGTGAGTTGTTTGCACTCAGCCAAATCTTAAAGTACTTACAGAATCAGGAAGGAGCCATCTATACCAATTCTAAGTTAATATGGGCTGAACAAGGTTTTATTAAAATAGCAAAGAAAAATTAAAATCACAAACTTAACAAGGTTTTGAACTAAAGAAAAGTTTGCTAAAAATTAACAGTGTAACATGCATTATCCTACTACCACACTCTCTCAAAGGATTTCTCAGACAGTTTGCAAGAAATAACAAATCTATCCAGTAAGGATAGTAACTACAATCCCAAATAGACTCTTTGGCAGCAATGACTCTCCAAAACCGCCGAGGAATAGACCTCCTCACTGCTGAGAAAGGAGGATTTTGCACCTTCTTAGTGGAAGAGTGCTGTTTTTACACTAACCAGTCAGGGATAGTACAAGATGCCACCTGGCATTTACAGGAAAAGGCTTCTGAAATCAGACAAAACCTTTCAAACTCTTATACCAACTTCTGGAGTTGGGCAACATGGCTTCTCCCCTTTCTAGGTCCCATGACAGCCATCTTGCTATTACTCGCCTTCGGGCCCTGTATTTTTAACCTCCTTGTCAAATTTGTTTCCTCCTCTAGGATCAAGGCCATCAAGGTACAGATGGTCTTACAAATGGACCCCCAAATGAGCTCAACTAACAACTTCTGCCTAGGACCCCTGGACCGACCTGCTGGCCCTTTCACTGGGCTAAAGAGTTCCCCTCTGGAGGACACTACAACTGCTGGCCCCTTCTTCACCCCTATCCAGCACGAAGTAGCTTGAGTGGTCATTGCCCAATTCCCAACAGCAGTTGGGGTGTCCTGTTTAGAGGAGGGATTGAGAGGTGAAGCCAGCTGGGCTTCTGGGTTGGGTGGGGACTCAGATAACTTTTCTGTCTAGCTAGAGAATTGTAAATGCACCAATCAGCGCTCTGTATCTAGCTAAAGGATTGCAAATGCACCAATCAGCACTCTGTAAAATGGAACAATCAGCAGGATGTGGGTGGGGCCAAATAAGGGAATAAAAGCTGGGCTCCTGAGCCAGCAGTGGCAACCCACTCGGGTCCCCTTCCATGCCGTGGAAGCTTTGTTCTTTTGCTCTTCACAATAAATCTTGCTGCTGCTCACTCTTTGGGTGCACACCAATTTTAAGAGCTGTAACACTCGCCGCAAAGGTCCATGGCTTCATTCTTGAAGTCAGCAAGACAATGAATCCACCGGATGGAATAAACTCCAAACACATCTGAACATCTGAAGGAACAAACTCCGGACACACCATCTTTAAGAGCTGTAACACTCACTGCAAGGGTCTGCGGCTTCATTCTTGAAGTCAGCGAGACCAAGAACCCACCAGAAGGAATAAATTCTGGACACACAGGGAGGCAGGAGGAGAATGGCACAACCTCATCAAAGTCAAGCCAAGCCTCTCTCTAATGCCAGTGGCTAGATTTGCACTATTGCTCCTGGACAGTAGCCCTCAATACCATTATAAGATTTGGATCTGGTCTGGGATACCACAGGGCTGGTAGAAAACAACTGAAATAAAATAGACTGTGAAGAATAATCCTGAAGTAGAGGGACAGGAAGAAATAACACAAAATTCTTACACACACACACACACACACACACACACACACACACATGATCTTACCAAACCAAATGCCAAAAATGCATGAAGATATCTAGAATGCCAAAAAATTAAAAAAATCAGGCCATAAATTCACCCAAAAAACCTTAATTTTTTGAGATAATATGGCAAAAAACTTGCAAATAAGTACATTTAGGGTATCCAAGAGAGATGAAAAAATAATTTGCATAAAAATGAGGACATTATAAAACAGGCAAAAGGAACTACAGCAGACATAACATATATATTAAAAACCTTATAAAATAAAAAGTAGAGTTGTCAATTTTTAAGTTCAACATATTGGATAATTTAGAGTGAAGCCATTGAAAAGAGACATTATGTTTTATGAGAAAATACTGAGCAAATTGCCCAGAATGCTGCACAAAGGGACAATGGCATTTTTTACAAGAATCATCAAGACATACATAAGATAGATTGAGAGTCTCCAACGTACACATAGTAAGAGTTCCAGAAGATGAGGTAGAATATAGGAACAGAAATATTTGAAGATGCAATAACTAATAGATTTTCAAATGCAAAGAAGTACATGCATCCTCAGTTTAAAAAAAAGAAAAAAAAAAGTACTCCTGGTACCAACCACAATAAATGAATTCACATCCTGTTGGATCACAGAGAAACTGAAGTAACATCAAGAGTAAAAACATATCCAGGTAATATATTAGATATTTTTACATGTATTTTTTTAATCTCTCACATAATATTTGTCTATTTCTCTCCATTCTTTTGTCCTTCTCTGATTTCATCTCTGTTCAGTAACATTTAAAGATGAATATTATTGCTTTACTATAATTTGGACAAATATTTCACTAATGTGTGTAAGTTTATAAGGACAGAGACCAAGTACTCTTCATAGTTGCAACTCTATTGCCTAGAAATGTCTGCCACATAGTTCTAGGGCTCAATAATGCTTAAGAAATGAAAGAGTAAATGCTCTATGAAGTCAAGCGACTTCCCCAAGTTTGACTGCTAATAAATGATAGAACGGAACAACTGATAGTGTTGACTCATTTAGGTTGAACCACAGAGTCAAATCTTTAGGTACTCTTTTTACCTAGGCTACTGCTCAACCACTTTCTCTTTATCTAGTTCTTTGTCAATGGTTTTAGATTGATGTTATATTTAACCTTACTATTTTTCTTAACTCAGCCTGCTTTTTTGGCTACTGATTTTATCACTCAAAATATTTTTACCAATCACAGACTTTACATAATCCTCAAATTTGCTGCATATACTTTTATATCTACTAGGATAAATACATATCTAAATAATGGGAGAACAGAGTCAGAAATAGGCAAGCCAAGAACAAATGGTGGCTTGAGGAGGTAAGTGCGACTCAAAAACTATTTTTGAAGGTATATGTGCAAGGAAACATACTAGGTACAGTTCTCAAAGACGTTTTATAGCATGGAATTTCTAGTTTCAAAATGGCAATATAGAATCAAGCTGGCTTTACTCCCCCAGTAGAAAGTCAAAAAGCAAATGTATGGTGCCAAGATTATCACCAACAATATCCCAGAACTCAGAAAACAAAGATGAGACACATTCCAGGGCTATAGAGAAGTGAAAAAATTCCAAACAGACAGTAAGAGAATTGGACTTCCATATCAACAGTGTCCCTCCCCACAATCTGTCCAGCACCAGGCTCACAGAAAATCAACCCCCTAACTTATAGGTTCTGCACTGAAAAAAGTGAGATTGAGGTGAACAACCAAGTTTCCCACCATCTTGGGTTCCCTGGCAGGATACCTGCCCCTGCCTTAACCCACAAGAAGCATCAAGAATGCCTGAGAAGATAAATATCTCTGAAGACAGCCAGATACAAAGAAGGAAGGCAGAACTACCATGCTTGGCCCTAAGAACTCTGCTCTGTAGCTTAGCCAAAGATGCCAAATCAGAGCAGTTGTTCAGCAGCATCATGCTTTTGGAGGTTTGTTCCACAATTCCCCTTACCACACTACTGGAATATCCCCTTTGGGACCTCCCTTATTTGGAATGGGTAGCACACTGACTCTTTACTAGAACTGAGACAGACTTAAGGCACCATCAAATGCCAATAAGGAGGCAGTATGCTAGAGGAAAAACATTTTGAAAGAAAGAAGACCAACAGGAAAATCAAAAAGAATCTCTAAGCAATTATATTCAATAAAAACTAAAGCCAGACTGAGAAGACAGGGATAAATAATCCCTCAATGCGCCGGGCATGGTGGTTTATGCCTGTAATCCCAGCACTTTGGGAGGCTGAGGTGGGCGGATCACTTGAGGTCAGGAGTTCAAGACCATCCTGGCCAACATGGTGAAACTTCATCTCTACTAAAAATACAAAAAAATAGCTGGGCGTGGTGGTGTGTGCCTGTAATCCCAGTTACTCAGGAGGCTGAGGCAGGAGAATCACTTGAACTCCTGAAGTGGAGGTGGCAGTGAGTCAAGATCTTGCCACTGCACTCCAGCCTGGGTGACAGAGAGAGAGAGACTCTGTCAAAAAAAAAAAAAAAAGAAAAGAAAAGAAAATCCTTCAATCCAAATATATGCATGTATATCCACAAGAAACAACAGCAAACAAGGAACCATGATCTCCTTAAACAGACAAAGCAAGGAATGACTGACTGACCCTAACAAGATAGTGATATGTGAACTCTCTGACCAATAATTCAAAATAGCAGTTTAAAGGAAACTCAGTGATCTTCAAGATAAAACACAAATTTATATCAGATAAATTTAACAAAAAGGTTGAAATAATTTTTAAAAATCAAACAATAATGTTAAAACTGAGAAATACATTTGGGAGCTGAAAAAATTCATTAGAGGCTCCCAACAGCAGAATGGATCAAGTAGAGGAAAGAATTTGTGAGCTCAAAGAAAGGTAATTTGAAAATAATCAGAAGAGAAAAGGAAGAAAATGAAGATCACCTATAATATATAAAATATTACCTCAAATGACCAAATCTGAGAATTATTGGTAATTAAGAGGGAGTTGAGCAAGAACAAGGGGTAGAGAGTTTATTCAAAGATATAACAGAAAGCTTTCTAAAATTTGAGAAAGATGTGAATATCAAGGTACAGAAAGAACTCCAAATAGATTTGACCCAAATAAGACTACCTCAAGGCATGTAATCAAACTCACAAAAATCAAAGACAATAAGAAGATCCTAAAAGCAACAAGAAAAAAGAAAATGACGTAGAAAAGAGCTCCAATTTGTCTGGCAACAGAGTTCTCCATAGAAACCATACAGGTGAGGAGAGAGTAGAATGATATTTTCAAAGTGCTGACAGAAAAAAACTGCCTTCTGAGAATATTGTATTTAGCAATCTTTTCTTCAAATATGAAGGAGAGATAAAGACTTTCCCCCCAAAAAAGCTGAGAGAATTCATTACCAACAGACCTGTCTTAAAAAAACAATGCTAAAAGGAGTTCTTCAATCTGAAAGAAAAAAACATTAACATGCAAAAAGAAAGCATTTGAAGATAAAAAATTAAGTACACAGACAAACCCAGAATATTTTCATGTGTGCAGTCTACTCAGAACTCTAGTATAAAGCCTAAAAGACAAATCTATCAAAAACAATAATACCAGTGGCAACTAGTTAAGATACAGGCAATATAAAAATATGTAAATTGAAATGACATAAAGTCAAAATGTAAAGGGGATGGAGTTAAAATATAGAGTTTTAAAAATTTTTCTGTTTCTATTCTTTTCTTTGTGATCTTAATTGTCATATATTAAAAATAATTTGTGTCTATAAGATGTTTTGTAAGCCTCTTGGTGAGCACAATCCAAAAAACTATAATAGATTTACTAAAAATAAAAAGCAACCAGAGAAAATCATTTAACCACACAGGAAGACAGTAAGAAACAAAGAAAGGGAGAGAGAAGTGACAATGCAACCAGAAAACAAGGAAGAAAATGGCAATAGTAAGTCCTTACTTATCAATAACATGGAATGTAAATAGACTCAATTCTCCAATTAAAAAAATAAACTGAATGAATAAAGGAACGAGACACAACTATATACTGCCTACTAGAAACCCACTTCACCCACAAAGACACACATACACTGAAAGTGAAGGAATGGAAAAATATTCCATGCAACTGGAAACCAAAAAAGAGCAACAGCAGCAACACTTTGATAAATAAAACTACAAATCAAAGCATACAAATCTATGCACCCAACACCAGATCTCCAGACTATATAAAGCAAACATCAACAGACCTAATGGAAGAGATAGACTTCAGTACAATAATAGCAGGGGACTTCAACACTTTACTATCAGTAGTGAACAGGTCATCCAGACAGAAAATCAACAAAGAAACATCAGAGTTAAACTGCACACTAGACCAAAGAAGCCTAAGAAACATTTATAGAACATTTCATCCAACTGCTACAGAATACACATTATTTTCTTCAGCACATGGAATGTTCTCCAGAGTAGATCACATCTTAGACCACAAAACCTCAACAAATTCAAAAAGGTGGAAATCATATCAAGTATCTTTTCTGATCACAAGGGAATAAACTAAAAACATACAAACACATGGAAATTAAACAAGATGCTTCTGAATAACCAGTGGGCCAATGAAGAAATTAAGAATAATACTAAGTAATTTCTTGAAATAAATGTAAATGAAAATACATCACACAAAAATCTATGGGATACTGCAAAAGCAGTACTAAGTGGGAAGCTTATAGCAATAAATGCCTGTATCAAAAGATTGGAAAGACTTCAAAAAAGTAACCTAATCATACACCTCAAGAAACTAGAAAAGAACAAATTACACCCAAAATTAGGTGAAGAAAATAAATAATAAAAACAAGAACAGAAATCAATGAAATTGACACTAAAAAAAAAAAGACTAATGAAACAAAAGTTAGACTTTTAAAAAGATAAATAAAATTGACAAATCTTTAGCCAAGAATAAAAAAATACTCAAAATCAGAAAAACAACAAAACAGAGACATAACAACTATGACCACAGAAATATAAAGAATCATTAGAGACAGAGATTATTTTGAATAACTGTACAGCAACAAATTGGAAAACCTAGAATCAATGCATACATTCCTGGACATATACAACCTACCAAGATTAAACCACAAAGAAATAGATAGCTTCAACAAACCAATAATAAGTAACAACAACAAACTCATAATGAAAAGCCTCCCATCAAAGAAAAGCATAGGACCTGATAGCTTCACTGCCAAATTCTACAAAACATTTAAAGAAGAATCAACACCACCAATTCTACTAAAACTCTCCAAAAAAAATTTAGACTTTATACTCCAAATTCAGTTGATGAGGACAGCATCACACTAATACCAAGGTAGACAAAGACACATCAAAAAAAGAAAAACTACAGACCAATATGTCTAAGGAACATAAATGTAAAAATTCTCAACAAAATGCTAGTAGACAATTTAGCAACACATTGAAAAGATCATTCACCATGATCAAGTGGCATTCATCCCAGGGATACAAGGATAGTTCAACATACTCAGATCAATAAATATGATACATCACATTAACAAAAATGAAAACAAAATACTATATAATTATTTCAATAGATGCAGGAAAAGCACTTAATAGTCAACATTCCTTTATAGCCAAAACTTTCAGCAAACTGGGTATAGAAGGAACATACTTCAACATAATAAAGGTCATATACAACAAACCCAAAGCTAACATGATACTGAATAGGGAAATATTAAAATTGTTTCTTCTAAGATCTAAAACAAGACAAGGATGTCCACTATTACCACTTTTATTCTATACAATACTAGAAGTCCTGGATAGCGCAATTAGCCAAGAGAAAGAGATAAAGGGCATCCAATTTAAGATGGAAGAAGTCAAATTAGCCTTCTTTGCAGATGGCATAATCTTATACTCAGAAAATTCTAAACACTCAACAAAAAACTGTTAGAACTGATAAACAAATTCAATAAAGTTGCAGGATATAAAATCAACATACAAAAAATCAGTAGCATTTATCTATGCCAACAGCAACAATCTGAAAAAGAAATCAAGAAAGCAATCCCATTTATAATCACTACGAAGAATATAAAATACCTAGGAATATATTTAACCAAATAAGTGAAAGGCATATACAAGGAAAACTATAAAACACTGAACAAATTAGAACACAAAAAAAGGGAGGATATTCTATGTCCATATATTGGAAGAACTGATATTATTAAAATGACAATTGTACACAAAGGAACTTACAGATTCAATGTAATCCCCATCAAAATACCAATGACATTCTTCATATAAATAGAAAAAAAATGACCCTAAAATATGTATGGAACAACAAAAGACACAGAATAGCCAAAGCAATCTGGAACAAAAGAACAAATCTGGAGGCATGACACCACTGAACTTCAAATATACTACAAAGCTATAGTAACTAAAATAGCATGGTACTGACCATGCTATTTTATGTAGACCAATGGAACAGAATAGAGAACCCAGATATAATTCCATGCATTTACAGACAACCCATTTTTTGACAAAGGTGCCAAGAATATACAATGGGGAAATGACAGTCTTCTCAATAAATGGTGCTGGGAAACTGAATAACTATATGCAGAAGAAGGAAACTAGACCCCTATCTCTTGTCATATTCAAAAATAAAATCAATATGGATTAAAGACCTAGATCTAAGACTATGACCCTATAAAAAAAATTTGGGGAAATGCTTCAGAACATTTGTCTGGGCAAATATTTTTTGTGTAAAACATCAAAAGCATAGGCAATAGGCAATCAAATCAAAAATAGAAAAACGAATTACATCGAGTTACAAAGCTTTTCTCCATAAGAATCACTTGAACCTGGGAGGCAGAGGTTGCAGTAAGCCAAGATTGTGCCACTGCACTCCAGCCTGGGCAACAGAATGAGACTGTCTCAAATAAATAAATAAATAAATAAATAAATAAATAAATAAGCTTTTGTACAGCGAAGGAAACAATAAAAAAAAAAGAAGAAACAACCCACATAATGAAAGAAAATATTTCCAACCTAACGAGAGATAAATAACCAGAATATATAAGGAGCTCAAGCAACTCAATAGCAAATAATAATAAATAATACAATTTATAAACGGGCAAAAGATATGAATAGACATTTCTCAAAAAAGACAAACAAATGGACAACAGGTACATGCAAAAATGCTCCACATCCCTATTATCAGAAAAATGCAAATTAAAACCATGAGATATCATCTTACCCCAGTTTAAATGGCTTTTATCAAAAAGGTAGGGAATTATAGCTACTGTGTAAGGATGTGGAGGAAGGGGAACCCTCATACACAGTCAGTAAGAATACAAATGAGTCTAGCCACTATGGACAACTACATGGAGGCTCCTCAAGAAACTAAAAAAAATAGAGCTATCTATATGATCCAGGAATTCCATTACTGGATATATATCCAAAAGAAAAAAATCAATATATGGAAGAGATATCTGCACTTCCATGTTTACTGTAGCACTATTCACCTAGCCAAAATGTGGAATCAATCTAAGTGCCTATAAAGGGATAAATGGATAAGAAAAATGTGACATATATACACGATGGATTATTTAGTTATAAAAAATAAATCCTGTTACTTGCAGTAACATGGATGGAACTGGAAGTCACTATGCTAAATGAAATAAGCCAAGCACAGAAAGACAAATATTGCATGTTTTCACTCATATATGGGAGCTAAAAAGAAAGTGGATCTCATGAAGACAGGTAGTAGATTTGTGGTTACCAGAGGCTAGGAGGGATAGGAGGCAGGGGGAATGAAGAGAGGTTGATTAATGGGTACAAATATAAAGTTTGATAGAAAAAAATATCTAGTGTTTGATAGATCAGTAGGGTGACTATAGTTTATAATAATCTATTGTATATTTCAAAATATATAGAAGAGAATAACTTGATTATTTCTAGTGTAAAGAGAAATATTTAAGGTGATGGATATCACAAGTATACTGATTTGATTTTTACAAATTATAGGAATATGCTAAATTATCACACATACCCCCAAAATATGTACATCTATTTTGCATCCATCAAAAATAAAGACATGCAGTATATTAGAAAACTATATTACATTTATAATAGAGGAATATGATGGGAAAACAAACAACATGCTATAGCATTCTAAAAAGGGAAAGATGACAACTCTTTGGGTAGGATAGAGAAATTTCAAGGAACAGGTGACTACTGAGAGTGCCTTGAAAGAGTAGCTGCATTTTGACAGAAGGATGTGGGAGTAAATAGAACTGCAGTCCAAGAAACAACCAGGAGCAAAAGAATGGAAGCAGAATACTATGGGCATATTTAAAATGCAGCAATCTCTTAACTTGGTCTTTGGAATAGGATGCGTGTTGAAAGTCATAAAAAAGAAAAGACTGAAACCTGGCTTGGGGATATATCATGTAAGACCCTGAATGATATGCTGGAGGCTGTGTATATAATTCAGTAGACAATGAACAGATATTAAAGATTTTTTAAGGGAAACTCTATATCAAGGATATGCTTTTTGAAGTTTACTTTAACAGCCAAAACATAATGAGTTTGAATTTATACCCAGAGTGTACAGTTTGGCAGATTATCTATGGGGAAATGCTCAGTGTAAAATGAAAGTTGGCACTCAGGAGCAGAGCTGAGGCTGGAGAGGATGCTTAACATCTCGGGAAGAACAGGGACAAAGACGAATGTAAAACACATTAGGCTGCTGCACAAGGATTCAGCCAATGACCGTGGGCTGGTCAGCAATGATGAGTGCTTCATTAAGTCAAGAAGAAATATTATGGAGAAAAAGACTCTGGATTTGGCCTTTAGAAGATGGTCTTTAATGATAAATAGCAGCAGTGGGAGGGTTAGAGCAGAAGCCTGGATGATAGAGGTAATAAACTGACCAGTTTCTTAGTCTATTTGGACTCCTATAACAAAAATACCAAAAACCAGGTAGTTTATAAACAACAGACATGTATTCCTCACAGTTCTGGAGGCTGGGAAGTTCATGTTCAAGGTGCTGGCACATTTGGTGTCTGGTGAGGGACTGCTTTCTGGTTCATAGATGGTACCCTCTAGCTGTAGCTGTGTTCTCACATGGTAGAAGGGGTCAGTTAGCTCTCTGGGACCTCTTTTATAAGGGTAATCCCAGTGTGAGAACTCCACCTTTATGACCTAATCATCTCCCAAAGGGTCCACCTCCTAATACCATCAGCTTGGGGTTTAGGATTTCAACATATAAATTTTGGAGTGATACAAGCATTCAGTTAATTGTAATCAATAAGATAGCAGAGAGAGTGAATGTCCTATGGAATCATTTGGCAGAAAAAAGTGAACAGCAGTAGACTTGAATGGGAGGTACCTAGGATAAGGTAGTCCTAAACATTTTTTTGACATAGTGGGAAGAATCAGGGTTCTTTTGTTTGTGCTAATGTCACATAGTCTCAAAAGTATTCATCCCTCTGTCTTGCAATGCCGATTTGCTTCTTATTCCACACTAGACTGTAAGCTCCTTAAGGGCAGATGTTGTGTTTCCTTCACCATAGTTTTCTCAGCACCTAATCCAGTGCCTAACACAAAAAAGACATTCAATGCAAGTATTTTAAAATTCAAGAAAAAGCTTAAAGATGGTATGAAAATGAAATCAGTGCTCTAAAGTTCCGAAGGATGTATGGAGGATTAGCATTAGAAACAGGATGATGGGTTAACCTTGGATTATGACAGTGGTTTATTATCTAATTATCTCCAGTGGTTTGAAGAATTAAAAGTCATATTTATAAAACCTATTGATATGGAAAATAAACACTTATTATATTCAGGCAGTATACTATATTTCTTCCAAAGAAAAATCTGAGTGCTTTGAGAGTTGTGTCATTGTACCAGAAACTCTTAGTGTTCTATTTGCAGCTTTGAAGATCCATTCAAAAAAATTTGTGAGGTCTTAAATAAAGTATTTTAATGTAAATAAATAAGCTTGACAGTTAAAGTAAGAAAAATAAAAAATGAATCAGGACTCAAAAAGTAAAAGCTAGGAAAATCTGAGAAATGACTAGGAAAGGAAAAAAAATACCAAGTGGCCCCAAGCTATAAATAAAACTCAAGTGAAGATTCACCATCTCTATTCCCCTTCCACTACCCCTGAGCTTTTTTGTTGCCAAGTATTTCTGGCCATGTGAGCATACTGAAGCCAGAGTATGGGTGTGCGTATCTCAAGACTACATGTGTTCCCAGGTTGTTTTATGGTACCAGTGGGAAGTCACATTTTTAGAAGTTGAGAAAAGGAGGAATACATCATCATGCCAGGAATTGAGTTGGACCCCAGTGTGTAGCTGCACTATGAGATCCTGTATCTTGGAGAGTCCAGAGGTAGTCTATTTTGACATTTAGCCATACTGTGAGATAGAAATGGTTGAAGGTAACAACGATTGCTTCCCCCACTCAGCTGGGTGAATAGACTTCAGCCAAGTAACTTTTATGTAAGGTACCTCTAGTTTTAGTTTCTATGATTTCAAATGTGAATAGGGTTGGGGGAGGTGTTGGCAATGAACAAAGAAAGCTATAAGGAAGTAATGGTGTTTCTCCTGCTTTCCCAATTAAGAGACACTCCATAACAAGACAGCAAAATACTGTATGCTCACTAGGTATGCTGTCACCTTCTGAACTTGCTCAGCGGCAGTGACTGAATCTCAGGGAGGAAGTGATTTGCCTGTGCAGATGCACTCGTCGTGAGCTAACCATAGTGCCAAGATCAGAATTTAGAGCCCCCACATTTTCAGTCTGTCTTGAGCCATTAGACCATTATTATTTTACTCTTCAATTTATCAAGAGATACTTTGATTGTACTTCTATTGTATTTCTTCTTAATGTTTCTCTTTTTTTACCCAAGCAGTCTGTCTTCTAAAGCCTCACTGGCCCTCACAATTATCCTTGCTTCTCAGCATGATGCCATCCTATCCACAGCCCTCCAAGTGGGCCAGGTAAGTCATCCCTCCTTAGGATTTTCCAGGGCCTGAAGAAGGAGGTGCTTTATCATGCAAAGGCAAACCATTACATGGGTTTCCTACATCCCTGGAGCACTAATCACCTTAGAGTTCTGGTCCCAAAAGAACAGATATGTTTTTCCAGTGCTAGCATCAAAATTACTCTTCTGGTACCCTCTAATGCTGCTGAAGAGATAAAGCTCTGCAGTAAGAGGGAGAGCTGAAATAATGTGCCAGTTCAGCCACAGAAAGTTTCAGCAGTAAGTATAAAATGTGCTTTTCTTATTTCTTTCCATTTGGTGAAATATTCTGCAAATACTAATAATTGGCCCCCATTATCTCTCTGAAAATAGAATCTTTTTTAAAGTGAGAAAAATACTAAAACAGAGAGATTGCTTTGATGTGATTTCTTCAAGCCAGATCATTTGAGTATCAACATAACAAACTGCTTTTGGACATCAGAACACAGAATCATAAATCAACTGGCCAGACAAAACACTGAGAAGTCATCCAGCCCCACCCGCTCCTCTCAGGCCACAGGTCTCACAAGTCACCTCAGATAGAAGTTTTTTAATGACCTTTAAAGAGAGAGCATCTTTCTAATACTTAACAATACTGATATTTAAATTAAAAAAAATAAAATCTCTTTTATATCTAATCTGAATTGCTTAAGGTACAATAGCACAATAACATTCAGATTTTGTTTTATTTCATGTCGTGTCACTAATTTTTTTAAGTGATATATTTGATGGCGATGGTAGTGAAAGTAAAACTGCATATGTATATAGTTTTATATTTCCAAATGTTTAATACTGCCTCTTAAAAATAACAGTTCATTGGATAAGGTGATATAGACAAACAGCATGAACTAAGCTTCCCATACAACCTGCTGTTACATAAAACCTGGAGGAAGTAATTCTAAAAGTAACTTTATATCATAGAAATATTTACATTTAGCAGTAGAAGTGAAATCTGAATTTTTTCTTTTAGACGGCGTCTTGCTCTGTCACCCAGGGTACAGTGCAGTGGTGCGATCTCATCTCACTGCAACTTCTGCCTCCTGAGTTCAAGCAATTCTCCTGCCTCAACCTCCCGAGTACCTAGGATTACAGGTGCCTGCCACCACGCCTGGCTAATTTTTGTATTTTTAGTAGAGACAGGGTTTCACCATCTTGACCAGGCTGGTCTCGAACTCCTGACCTCATGATCCAGTCGCCTCAGCCTCCCAAAGTGCTGGGATTACAGGCATGAGCCACTGTGCCCAGCCCTGAATTATTTAAGTAAAGGATAGAAATGAGCAATGACTAAAGAAAACTTTTTGTCTCCATCATATAAGATGTGGATAAATTTCTCTTTTACAGAGATTATATAAGTGAATTATAGTCAATTTCTAAAACTGCTGTGTTTTCACAAAGATGTGTTCTACAGAGACTAAAATTTTAGTAGGCAATTATTTAAACACTTTTTCTTAACCTTAAATCTCTTTGAGTTTGTTTTGCTTGGTATTTACAGCTTAAATTCCCCAGATTTGCACATTCCAGAGTCAGTACTATTTTTCTAAAACCACTGATAGGTCTCTTGTTACAACAATGAAAATGATGTACCCTTTTTCAAAATTCATTGTCTGTTTCTGCCATCATTTCCAAGGTTACTTCTCATCAGAGGATGCAGAGAAGTGACAAAGCTGGTGATAGACAAAAATCATGGCTTTCCAAGAAAGGTTCACGCAAGACTTCAGAGGACCTCAAAATCCCTACAGGTTGTTTTCATTCACCATTAAAAATTGAAGAATCAGAGCAATTCCTAGGGTCACGGGACACATGGGTTGTTCAAAGGTCTTCTCTCGATTCTGTGATGGTCTAAAATAGTATGTGAAATCTTTGCCTGGTCCCCAAAAGGACTGTGGATTAAATTGAAGGGATCAGTAAACACAGATTGGAAAAATTTATTTTTTTTTTTTACTGGCCTCTAACTGAAACAGCATTTCCTGAAATCATGAGTGTAGACAACAACCATAATGAAATTAAAACCTCTATGACTTTTTCATCATTAGCAATCATAGATATTTCTATATTACATTATAGTTGCTCTAGATATCCCAAAACATGTTTCATTTATGTACATCTCTATTTTGAAATATGGTAGAACTTTACAACACAGCTAGACAGCATTTAATATATCAACAAATAAGTACTATGCCACAACTTTAAAATCTTTTGATGGCTATATTTCAATATAGTTGACTTATTTTATAATTGTATGTGTTTTATGTATTTAAAATCTAATCTGAAAAAGTTGACTTCTAGCATGACAGTATGAGGAGCTTCATTTCACCAATAAAATCGATAAAAATTATTATGAAAAACAACCATTCAAAGACTCTGGAAATGGTCCAATGGGCAAACAGAAAATGAAGAAACGTCAAGAAAATCTGCCAAAATTCTGTAAGAAAGGCAAGAGCCTGTGGTATTTGAACTAAGACTTCTCCCTCCCTTCCCTCTCCCAGATCAGCAACTCCAGACTGTTGCAGCAAAGAACACAGGGATGCCTTTCTGCCCAACCAGAAAGCTTTCTTCCCGGGAAGAGCAGGACTTCAGCATTTCTCAGCTGACTTCCGGAGGTTTATTGCCGCGGTTAAACTCCAGTTGAGTGTTGATGGGAGATGAGGGCTTCCTTTTTTCCCAATGGTGGAATAAATGCTCTACTTCTGGCATGGTGCATTGAAATTATTGAGACCCCAGTAACCTTTTCTCCAACTCGAGATGGTGGTTCTATGCCAGGAGAAGCAAGCCCAGACGACCTTAGCCTGCTGACTCCCCTCCACTGAGCACTCAGATCCTAGACAGGGGATGTCACTCAGAAAGAAGCTCACATTGCCCAACCTCGAGCTCCAGAGGTCCTGTTAGACATGTTACCTGTGGGAAGAAGCAGGCCATTAAAAAAGAAAAAAAAAGAAATAACAGCTCCTAATTTCTTCCCAAAGAAATCAACTGCATTTGAGACAGAGTATGGAAAAGTTACAACCTAAGAGGACCCTCAGGAACAGTGAAGGTTGTGATGAGATTATGCAAAACAAAGAACAGGCAGTAAAAAGAATGAAGAAAAATGAACAGAGCCTCAGAGGAATGTGGACGCCAAGAGCACACCAACGCCCACATAAATGAATCTGGTACTTTTGGGAGTACCAGAAAGAGAGAAGAAAGAGGATAAGAAAAAATATTCAAAGAAATAATGGCTGAACACTTCTCAGAATTTATTGGAAAATAACAATCTACATATCCAGGAAGCTCAGCAAACTCTAAGCAAGTGAAATATGAAGACATCCACAAACAAACACATCATAGTAAAGATGCTGAAAGTCAAGGAGAAAACCTTGAAATAAGCAAGAGAAAAAATTATTTTTGGAAGGTGTTAATGTACCTGACTGCCATGGGAGCCAATGCTCAGAATAAGTTCAGAAACCTCAGGTATAGTCATCTAGAATAAAATAGTTGCCCACAGGAGATAATTGCGGGGAAGGGGTAGGAATCTCAGTTCTCAACAAGAGTTCATCAAAACGATGCAGACGTAAAATGGAATCAACCCAAAATCCCATCAATATTAGACTGGATAAAGAAAATGTGGTACCATGTATACCACGGAATATGATGCAGCCATAAAAAAGAATTTCAGGTCCTTTACAGGGACATAGATGAAGCTGGAAACATCATTTTCAGCAAACTAACACAGGAACAGAAAACCAAACACTGCATGTTCTCATTCATAACTGGGAGTGGAACAATGAGAACATATGGGCACAGGGAGGGGGACCACACATCAGGGCCTGTTGGTGGGTGGAGGGCAAGAGGAGGTATAGCATTAGGAGAAATACCTATTGTAGGTGACAGGTTGATGGGTACATCAAACCACCATGGCTCATATATACCTGTGTAACAAACCTGCACGTTCTGCACATGTATCCCAGAACTTAAAGTATAATTTAAAAAATGGAAAAAAAAGCCTGTGATCAAAAAAAGAAAAATGAAGAGGGTGCTAAGTTAAACAAAATTAAAAAGGTTTTGTTACTGCAAGACTTGTCGTAAATTTTATCATGCTAACTGTGAGTCCCTAGATGTAGGTAAAAATTACAGCATTTCCCAAACTGTTTTGACCATGAAAGTCTTTTTTGCAGTAAATCTAAAGGTTCAAAGTTTGAAGAGCACTTTCGGAAACACTGGCATGAAGTTAATAAAAGTGAGGGGTATTGATCACTGCTGGAGTCAATTGGCATTTTTGTTTCCTATATGTCTATGTCAGGCAATACTTTCTCTTGAAGGTATACATGACAGATAACTATCCATATTTTCAAAGACATCCTAGGTGAAAGGCTGTCTGAGGTTTCTGGTAATGCTACTTGCCAAGGCCACAAATTTAAGCCACCCTGAGGGTGACTGTGCCCTAGACTGTCTTTTTTGATTTTTGGATCACATTCTGCTAAAAATCTTTAGACTCTACATTAATGAGTGCAGAAAAGAACAACCACTGCTAACGGGCTTCTTCTTTGCATGGAAAATTCCTTCCCATTCCTGTTTCTAGTCTTAGGTTCTGGTTTATAATAACAGCCTATCAAAATGTTGCATGCAGCTTCAAAAAAAGTAGTCATCATCTGAGAGCTATACTTAACATCAAATGCCAAGGCAGATTTGTCAGCAGCTGAAGCCTGGAGCACAGCCAGTTCACAGCACTGAGGCTCCACTCTGCAACTCACCATCAGAGGGTGTATATTAGAGGAGGATGGACCCCAGCCAGATATAAAGAAGTTGTGGCTCAGCAACTTGAGTCAGGTGACAGTAAACAAGGAAGACTGAAGGAACAGTGTAAAGCGAGACAACTTCAAGAAACATAATATTACTGTTTCCTGTCAGAAAAATGGCAATAGCAGCAGCTAGGCCAACCTTAGTGTGCCATTCAGAGGTGAAGTGGCTATTATTCTTTATGAAAACGCTTACAGCCTCTAACAGAAAGCAGTGATTCATAAAAAGAACTGAACACTTCCTAAGATGCAAACAGACAGAGAAATAGATGAAGACTCACTATGGAAATGACCTAAGTCTAACCAAGGGTATCATCAAACACAAATACTCTATATAGAAAATGTCATTCCAGTATATTTTATATGGCTGTTGAACTTTGCTCCTCCATTCTTTCAAACAGTTGTGCAAGCTTGTAAGTCTCTAAATTAAGGTCCATCCTGACTGAAATACTTAGAGTCGTTTCTGTTTTCCTGACCAAAATACTCATATTGTATTTTTCCTATTCAGAGGGCCTTGAACAATCAACTGAATGAGTGTGGAGGCAGACACTGTACTTTCCTAGAATGATGTGCACAAGTTGGTGAGCATTAAATACTGGCGTGTTAATAGAGTAGTGAAAGAATCGAGTAGAAGCCTCTATGTTCTCTGGTGACCTTCTTATAAGCAGGCCACTTTCTGAATAAAAGAGCAAGTGACAGAAAAATCTAATGCATGCATAAGACAGAACCATAAGACAAATAACTACCAACAACAGCAAAAACAAACCGATTTCAAGGAGCCAGAGCAATTTTGCATAAAGGATGGAGCTGCAAGCAAGAGGATAAGCATCATAGATAGAAAAATATTTTGAGCTAACCAAGACATTTGATGGATCCCAAGATCCATAGCTAAAAAAGAATCAATGAGCATTCAGGGCCCAAGGATTGTACCAAAAATCTATAAAAATGGAAAGAACTCACCTATCAAATTGACATTTTAAAAAATAAAATATCATATCCCATCCTGGCAAATTCAAAAGTGCAGCCACTTTTACACAATGTTTGTGGGAGTACAAATTGCTACACTGACTTAGGAGAGGAATTTGGTAATATGTTTTAAAATATTCATATTCTTTGCCCGTGCATTTCTACTTCTAAAATGTTGTTCTACCCAATTCCCAATTTTGTTTAAAGAAAAAGTGTGTATGAGTGTCTTAAGGATGATCAGAGGAACTGACTACAAAATGTCAAGTGGTTCTATCTAGGTATTAAGATAGCATTGCAAATATGTATTCTCTGTGTTTTCTCTTCTCTATTTTCTTTGGATTCTTCCCTGAAAAAACAGATACTAATTCTGTAATACATAAAGCAAAATATACTTAAATAACAATTAAAAGAGCAATAGAGTAGAAACGTACACAAGTGTCAAGGAGACTTGATCACAGATTATGTCTTTTCTAGATTATTCTATAGTTCCAGGGAGGCAAGAGATAATTTTAGAAGGATTGCTTCAGATCGTACAGTTAGGAACCTATAAAGGGACACTCCTCACGGAAGTGGAGAATGCAGAGACTGAGCAGCAACAATTTCTCCTGAAAGAAAAAAACAAAAATTCAAAGACAACAACCCTCAGTCTAACACAAATAGAGTGAGCCTCCATCTTTGTCATTAAGAAATATAGGGAAACTCAGATACAAGTGAAGGACACCAACATGATATAGACCAGGAATCAAAAATGAGAATATTACTTTCCTGCTCTTACACGCCTCTTCCAAAGCACCCCACATCTAATACATTACACCTTTCAAGCAAGGCTAGGAAAGTTTTTTTATAGGATCAAGAATAAAATTATGCTAATTTTTGTTAATCCAATGATATTTGTTCTTCTAATAGTCTGTAATGCCAAAGGAGATGGAAGCCACATCTTAGTTGTCATTGTATTTTCAGGGTTTTGTGCAGCACTTGGCTAAAGGAAAGTTTGATGAGTGAATGAAAGAACAACAATTTGAATACTTTCCGTAAGACCCTAAAATCAACCCATTTGAATCAAAAGAGAGCCAGTAATTAAAACGAATTAACCAAATTCCTTTGAAAAAATATACAAATATACAAAATAAATTTATTAGAATTTTTACAATTTCATTCTTACTGATATTCGAGTTAAATTCAGATTCTACCCCAATTCATCAGGTTTCTAATGCAACTATCGTAAACATGCCAGTTACTATACTTCTCTAGGTATTTGTGGGCCTTATGTTTTATGATTGACTCATTGAGAAGAAATATTTAGTTAGTTGACCTACAGTGAATTTAACAAGAGCATGACACACATCAGCAGTATCACACGAGAATGAAATTGGTGCTGACTGGGTGACAGCCTTTATTGTGGGACAGTGAGGGGCTTGAGGGCCTGTATTGTGAATGAGAATGACAGCACTTCAGAAAGACCTGATGCAAATTCTTTGACAGGTCATATAGTCACATTCAAAAGTACTCTTGCTGCTGTCACACATCATCACTTTTTAAAAATGTCAAACCTGTATTACACTGCATAAAAAAGACTAAAGAAAATTTTACTCATGGTTACATGTGAAATAACAAATTTAAAATGATCTCAATTCCAAATCCAGACCATGATTTAAATGAATAGTGACCTCTATTATTCTCATGCTTGGGCTTTAAAAAATGATTGGACTCTCTTTTTTTAGCAAATATATTATTTTAAATTTAAACATTTCAATTATTTAGCAATTACACACTTTAGGGGCATGTTCCATTGTTCCCAAAAAGTGCTAGTGGTCAAATTCATTCTGGATTGAGTGAGTTTAGTCATTGCCTTTCTAGGTTCTTACCTTCATTTTCTATAAAACTAGGCCATTGCCTTGTTGCCTCTCAGTCTAGAATGAGCTAAATGCTCTTACTATTATCATCAGACTTTCCTGAAATCTACTGGGTACCTATCTAGACCTCCATTCAGTGCCTGCTACTAGACTTTTTTAAACACTGCATCTGCCTGCCTACTTGTTGGGACGCTTACCTATCACCTGCTTAATAACAGAAAAAGCTATCACTTCTTGAATGCAACCATTGGCAGTCACTGCACTGGAAAGTTTACATATGTTATTTCTAATCCTCACCACCACCCAATGAGGTAGTCATCATCATTTTACTGGTAAAGACTCTGAGTTTGAAAGAGCTGAGCAATTTATCCTGGAAGATGATGTATAAAAAAACACATGGCCTTGGAAACAAACAAATCCGAGGGATCCTACTGTTAACTAGGTATACAATCTTGAGCACATTAATTCAACCTCTCTAAGCCTCAGTTTTCTCATAAGTAAAACAAGAACAATTAATACCATATAACAGGGAGTTTGGGGGGAACACGTACCCATGTGGAACTGAACCTGCTATTGTCAAACCATATAATAATTTTTCTTTACTGCTTAAGGGAAAAGAAAATATTAGTAAACAAGATGGCTATTTTAAAAATGCATTGACAAAAAACACTGTATTCTTTTGTGTAACATTCCTCTGCTTCTCTCAGAGAGGATAAATAACATTCTTTAAATCCCACACTCTATTTTAGGCATACTTTAATCCTATGATACATGCAATGTTTTAAATGTTTGTCCCCTTCAAAACTCATGTTGAAATTTAAACCCCCAATGCAGCAGTATTGAGAGATGGGGCCTTTAAGAAGGGATTGGGTCATGAGGGCTCTGCCCCCATGAATGGATTAATTCATTCATGAATTATGAGAATAATGGGTTATCATGGGAGTGGACTGGTGACTTTATAAGAGGAAGAGAGACCTCAGCAAGCACCATCAGCCCCCTCACCATGAGATGCTCTGCACAGCTCTGAGACCACCAGCAAGAAGGCCCTCACCAGATTCATCCCCTCAACTTTAGCCTTCCCAGCCTCCAGAATAGTAAAAAATTAAATTATGTCTCCTTATAAATGACCCAGTTTCAGGTATTCTGTTACTAGGCATGAAAAATAGACTAAGCATCCCAGTTGCCTCAATCTATCTAAGCTAAACCTTGCTGTTTTTATTTAAGGCATTGCATTTTGTCCTTATTTGAAAACAATGGGCAAATAGGATTAAGACCTAGAGGGTCTCCAGAAGATTTCATCAACCACACCCTCTGACTTCTCCAGACCCTGGAAAGGTTGTAAAAAGTTGCTGGAAAAGGATGCTCCAGAAATTCTCCGCAATAGTCCAGAATAAATGTTTATATTGCCCTCTAATTTTCCATTGCAAACATCTGCATTTAACGCAAGCCCTACACAGGATCCTCAGACTCTTGAAATCTTTCACTTTCTGGCAGAGAGCTGAAAGCAGGCTTTGAGCATTGCATTTAAAATAGGGAACAAAAGTTCACATGAAACTTTTTGACTAGTTTTTGTCTGTTGGCATCCTGATATTTACTTCCCTTTGCAATTAAAAGAATTAGAGTCTGGCCTAGAGGGGAGAGGCACCTGAAAATTTCAGGAGATCCTAAAGCAGAATGGCAGACCAAAATAATAAAAGCCTGCTCTTTGAGATGGAAAATATCAAATCAGAAATATGATTCTACTTTTTGGAAATAAGTCAGCTTTAATAAAAGTAAATTCTGAGGAAGCCACATGAACTTTTTATTTAGCCAGAGGCCCTGTAGTATACTGTCTCTAGCCTAGACATTAACAATACCGTTTTGGATTACCAAGTTCATTGTTAAACTGAATTTTGATCATTGAACTAGTTTTAATACTCCCCTCTTTTCTTCCTCATCAGCACTGAAGTTTCTTAGTATCCAAGGCCCAAGAAGATAAGAGCACTCTCAGATTTTTACAGAGCTATCTTTATATTACTCTATATATTTTTAAAATACATACAAAAATATATTAAAGTATGTGTGTGTATATTATATATATATAAAACACACTCACATATGTGATAGGGTTTGTGTGTGTGTTGTGTTTGTGTATGTGTGTATGTACACTTATACATACATACAACTGTGTTGTGTGGATTTTTGACCTTGGTAAAATATGGAGTCATAAGACATGACTGGTGTTGGAAATATTGATAGATTTAAACTGCACCTACTGCAAATCACTTAAAATATATATGAATGTGCCCTTTTTATATGTTTTTCTTTCTACTTTTCCCCTCCCTCTATCTTCTTTTCTCTAAAAGCATAAAAGTTAGTGTCATTTCTGCTGTTTGAAAAGTAATACACTTTGAGCTTCTCTCCACTGCAATGACTTGTAAGAAATATGTATTATTAAAAGTGCTCCTAACAATTTCTGCTCCTAAAAACACATTTTTTTTTATCTTTGGCAATAATGTTTACCTCACTGAGTTGTAAAAATTACATGACGTGTGCAAAATACTTAGCATTCAATAAATAATTACCATGATCTGCCTAATACTCCATCACCTACCCAATAAGTAAGTAATGAAATACAAACCCAGGCTCTGTTATTTCAACTGATGTTATGCCCAGACCGTTTGTTCCCCAAAGAAGACCACCAGAGTCCAGAGTCAAAGCCAAGCGGCAAGGATCTTTACTGCAAGTTCGAACTTGGTCCCTCCCTTCCACAGCATACAAGAGGGCCTCGAACAATGCGAGTGCTTGCTTTTTATAGCCCGAGGTAAATAGGATAGTAAGGTTACAGAGGAACAAAGGAATTCTTTTGGTTACAGCATTACAATTGGTTTACATTTTAAGTTATACATTTAGCAGTTTTTTATCGGTTCCCGCGCTTTCAGTAAACCACAAACGGCTGTGTCCTTATCGGGGACTTTTCCAGGTGGTGTTTGTACTGGGCTCAGGAAATTGAGAGATATATGGTGGGATGTGTTTGTACTGGGCCTGTTTGTGTTGAGCCCGGGGCTGAGGAATGTGCTTTGTGTTGAGCCCGGGGCTGAGGAATGTGCCTGATTTCTTTCACTGTCACTTGGGAAAATCAGTTTACTTTTTGGTGCTCAAGTCTCCTTGCCTATAAAAGGTGATACAAAATAGTATCTATCACAAAAGGTTGTTAAATTAAACATGTTAAGGTACCTATAGCATTCAGAACAATGTCTGGTTTTTACTGAAGCTCACGTGTTAGATACCATTGTCATTATTATTATCTTCCCAGCTAGGACTTTAGAACATATGCCCATTGTATTAATCAGGGTTCTCTAAAGGGAGAGAACTAATAGGATAGATGTATATATAAAGGGAAGTTTATTAAGGAGTATTGACTCACACAATCACAAGGTGAGGTCCCACAATATGCCTTCTACAAGCTGAGGAGCAGGGAAGCCAGTCCAAGTCCCAAATCTCAAAAGTAGGGAAACCAACAGTGCAGCCTTCAGTCTGTGGCCAAAGGCCCAAGAGCCCCTGGCAAACCACTGGTGCAAGTCCTAGAGTCCAAAAGCTGAAAAACTTGGAGTCTAATGTTTGAGAGCAGGAACCATCCAGCACAGGAGAAAGATGAAGGTCGGAAGACTCAGCAAGACAAGTCCTTCCACATTTTTCTCCCTGCTTTATTCTAGCTATGCTGGCGTCTGATTAGTGGTGCCACCTAGACTGAGGGTGGATCTGTCTCTCCCAGTCCACTGACTCAAATGTTAATCTCCTTTGGCAACACCCTCACAGACACACACAGAAACAATACTTTGCATCCTTTAATCCAATCAAGTTGACACTCAATATTAACAATCACACCCATAAAACCTGAAAACTTTCCAATGTCTACCAGCCAGAATCTTGCCTGATTGCCTGATATTTAGAGTATCAAGAAGTGCCTTCTCAATGTTTGCAAACTATGCATCTAACAAAGGACTAGTATCCAGAATCTACAAGAAACTCACATCAGCAAGAAAAAACAAAGAACCCCATCAAAAAAATGGGCAAAGGGCATGAATAGACATTTCTCAAAAGAAGACATACAACTGGCCAACACAGATGAAAAAATATGCAACATCAGTAATCACCAGGGAAATACACATTTAAACCACAATAAGATACCACCTTACTCCTGCAAGAATAGCCATAATTAAAAAGTCAAAAAAGCAATAGATGTTGCTGTGGATGTGATTAAAAGGAACACTTTTACCCTGCTGGTAGGAATGTTAATTAGTACAACCTGTATGCCAAACAGTATGGAGATTCCTTAAAAACTAAAAGTAGATTTTTCCATTCAATCCAGCAATCCCACTACTGCATATCTACCCAGAGTAAAAGAAGTCATTCTATGAAAAAGACACATGCACACACATTTTTATAGCAGCACAATTTGTAATTACAAAGATATGGAACCAACCTAAGTGCCCACTGATCAAAGAACGGACAAAGAAAATGTGGTATATATACACTGTGGAGTATTACTCAGGCATTAAAAGGAACAAAATGTCTTTTGCAGCAACTTGGATGCAGCTGGAGGCCACTGTTCTAAGTGAAAAAGGAAGGGGAAACGAAATACTGCATGGTCTCACTTACAAGTAGGAGCTAAGCTACGAAGATGGAAAGACATACAGAGTAATATAATGGACTTTAGGGACTCAAGGGGAAGGTAAATAGGGGGTGAGAGATAAAAGACTACATATTGGGTACAGTGTACACTGTTTGGGTGATGGGTGCAATAAAACCTCAGAATTCACCACTATAGAATTCAACCATGTAACCAAAAACAACTTGTACTTCAAAAGCTATTGAATGAATGAATGAATGGATGAATGAATGAATGAATCAATCAATCAATCAATCAAAAAGTACCTTCTAATTCTAGAACACCAAGCGGATTTAACCCAAAGAAGACTACCTCAAGGCATTTAATAATCCAACTCCCAAAGTTCAAGGATGAAGAAAGGATCCTAAAAGCCAGCAAGAGAAAAGAAACAAATACCATACATTGGAGATCCAATACATCTGGCAGCAGACCTCTCCATGGAAACCTTACATACCAGAAGAGAGTGGCATGATGTATTTAAAGTGCTGAAAGAAGAAAAAACTTACCCTAGAATTGTATATCCAGCAAAAATATCCTTCAAACATGAACGAGAAATAAAGACTTTCCCAGAAAAACGAAGCTGAGGGATTTCATCAATACTAGACCTGTCTGGCAAGAAGTATTAAAAGTAGTTCTTCAATCTGAAAGAAAAGGACATTAATGAGCAATAATAAATATAATCTGAAGGTACAGAACTCACTGGTAATAGTAAGAATACAGAAAAACACAGAATATTTTAATGCTGTAATTGTGATGTGTAAACTCATAAATAGAAAGAGGAAAAGATGAACTCATCAAAAATAATAATTACAACAACTTTTCTGGATATAGACAGAATGACAAAATTAGAGACAACAAACCTTAAACGGTGGGACAAGAAAGTTAAAGTGTATAGTTTTTTGTAGTTTCCTTTTTGCTTGTTAATTCATTTATGCAATCAATGTTAACTTGTCATCAGTTTAAAATAATGGGTTATAATATAATATTTGCAAGCCTCATAGTAACTTCATATCTAAAAAAATACAACAGATTGACAAAAAAATTAAAACATACTATGAGAGAAAATCACCTTCACTAAAAGTAAGACAGGAAGGAAGGAAAGAAGAGAGAGAAGACAACAAAACAACCAGAAAACAAATAACAAAATGCCAGGAGTAAGTCCTTACTTATCAATAAAAACATTGAATGTAAAAGGACTAAACTCTCCAATAAAAAGACATACAGTAGCTAATGAATTTAAAAAAAAAAAAAAAAGACAAAACAAGAACTAATGGTCTGTTGCCTACAAGAACCACATTTCCCCTAGAAAGATATAGACTGAAAATAAAGGGATGGAAAAAGATATTCTATGCCAATGGAAGCCAAAAAAAAAAAAGGGCACAAGTAGCTACACTTAGACAAAATAGGTTTCAAGACAAAAACTACAAGAAGAGACAAAGATGGTCATTATATAGTGATAAAGGGGTCAATTCAGGAAGATATAACAATTGTAAATATATACACCCAACACTGGGGCACCTAGATATACAAAGCAAATATTACCAGAGCTGAAGAGAGAAACAGGTCCCAATACAATAGCTAGAGGCTTCAAAATGCCACTTTCAGCAGTGGACAGATCTTCCAGATAGAAAATATACAAACATCAGACTTAATCCACACTATACATCAAACGGGCCTAATAGATATTAACAGAACATTTCATCCAATGGCTGCAGAATATACATTCTCTATGTATATTTGCATATACATACTTGCATATACATATTGAGATATTTAGGGAAACAAGTCTAAACACAAAATTCACTTATGTTTGTTTGTTTTTTTTTGGTGGGGGTGATTTCTCTGTTTTTGTTTATATTTTCTTTTAAGTTCCTGGATACATGTGCAGGATGTGCAAGTTTGTTACATAGGTTAATGTGTGCCAATAGTGGTTTGCTGTACCTATCAACTCATCACCTAGGTATCAAGTCCCACATGCCTTAGCTATTTATCCTGATGCTCTCACTCCCCTTGGCCTACCCCCCATCCCACCGCCGCCAACAGGACCCAGTGTGTGTTTTTCCTTTCCCTGCATCCTGTGTTCTCATTGTTCAGCGCCCACTTATAAGTGAGAACAAGCAGTGTTTGGTATTCTGTTTCTGTGTAAGTTTGCTGAGGAAAAATGGCTTCCAGCTCCATCCATGTCCCTGCAAAGGACAGGATCTCATTCCTTTTAATGGCTGCATAGTATTCCATGGTGTATATGTACCACATTTTCTTTATCTGGTCTATCGTTGATGGGCATTTGAGTTGATTTCATTTTTTTGCTATTGTGAATACTGCTGTAATGAACATACTTATGCATGTATCTTTATAATGGAATGATTTATATTCCTTTGTTATGTACCCAGTAATGGGATTGCTGGGTTAAATGCTATTTTTGGTTCTAGGTCTTTGAGGAATCACCACACTGTCATCCACAATGGTTGAACCAATTTACATTCCCACCAACAGCATAGAAGCGTTCCTATTTCTCCACAGCCTCACCAGCATCTGTTGTTTCTTGACTTTTTAACAATTGCCATTCTGATTGGCATAAGATGGTATCTCATTGTGATTTTGATTTGCATGTATCTAATGATCAGTGATGTTGAGCTTTTTTAATGTTTGCTGACTGCATAAATATCTTCTTTTGAGAAGCATCTGGTCGTGTCCCTTGCCCTTTTTTTTTTTTTTTTTTTTTGAGACAGAGTCTTGCTTTGTCGCCCAGGCTGGAGTGCAGTGGCGTGATCTCGGCTCACTGCAAGCTCCGCCTCCCGGGTTCATGCCATTCTCCTGCCTCAGCCTCCCAAGTAGCTGGGACTACAGGCACACACCACCACACCCATCTAATTTTTTTTGTATTTTTAGTAGAGACGGGGTTTCACAGTGTTAGCCAGGATGGTCTCGATCTCCTGACCTCACGATCCACCCACCTCGGCCTCCCAAAGTGCTGGGATTCCAGGCGTGAGCCACCACACCCGGCCCTTTGCCCACTTTTTAATGGGGTTGTTTTATTCTTGTAAATTTGTTTAAGTTTCTTGTAGATTCTGGATATTAGACTATTGTCAAGATGGACTGATTGCAAAAATTTTCTCCCATTCTGTATGTTGTCTATTCAGTGTTATGATAGTTTATTTTGCTGTGCAGAAGGTCTTTAGTTTAATTATATCCCATTTGTCAATTTTTGCTTTTGTTGCAATTGCTTTTTGATGTTTTTGTGATAAAATCTTTGCCCATGCCTATGTGTTGACTGGTATTGCCTAGATTTTCTTCTAGGGTTTTGGGTTTTATATTTATGTCTTTAATCCATCTTGAGTTAATTTCTGTATAAGGTATTAGAAAGGGGTCCAGTTTCAATTTTCCACATATGGTTAGCCAGTTTTCCCAGTACCATTTATTAAATAGGGAATCCTTTCCCCATTGCTTTTGTCAGGTTTGTCAAAAATCAGATAGTTGTAGATGTGTGGTCTTATTTCCAAGATCTCTGTTCTATTCTATTGGTCTATGTGCCAAGGCTATAGTAACCAAACCAGTACCATGCTGTTTTGGTTACTATAGCTTCATAGTATAGTTTGAAGTCAGGTAGCATGATACCCACAGTGTTTTTCTTTTTACTTAGGATTGTCTTGGCAATACAGGCTCTTGTTTGGTTTCATATGGATTTTAAAGTAGTTTTTTTCTAATTCTGTGAAGAATGTCAATGGTACTTTAATGAGAATAGCATTGAATCTATAAATTACTCTGGGAAATATGGTCATTTTTATGATATTGATTCTTCCTATCCATGAGCACTTATGTTTCTTATATGCATAGCCTGAAAGTAATTTTATACAGTAAATTTTTTTGTATGAAACAAAGTTTTGACTGCATATTGACCGCACCCTATAACATGTGAGGTCAGGTGTGGAATTTTCCACTTGTGGCATGATGTTGGTGTTCAAAATGTTTCAGATTTTGGAGCATTATGAATTTTGGAGTTTTGGATTAGAGATGCTTAACTTTTTATCTGAAATTCAAATTTAATTCTGTGTCCTATATTTTCATCTGCTAAACCTGAAAACCCTATCCTAGTCTATGTCTAGTTCTAATATGCCAATTATATAGTGGGATGCACTTTTTATTTCAGCAACTCATTATTATGCATTGCTTTGGCCTTATTTAATTTTGTGGGGAGGAGAAGGTGGGCAGTGGGAGGATGAGTAATTCTATAGCATAGAATTACCTGTTGCATTCTCAACCTTTTAGTTAATTGCTTTATAGACCTGATTTTTTTTTGTTGCATTCTCCTCCTATGTTCCAAATAGTCTCAACATATACATACAAACATATCTCAACATATAAATCTCTCACAACAGAAAATGCTACCAAATTTCATAACTTTAATGTCACTATTTTCTGTTTTATATATTCTTCACATCAAGGGCTCAGTATGATTTCAAAAAGTGTCTAAGATATTCATAGAACCAAATTATAATACTATTAATAATAATCTCCTGAAGATTGAGAAAATGTCTTGCAAAACAGAAGTCATGAATAGCTATGTGTTCTGGGAGCTAGCAGCAAGTAGGCCTTAAATTTGGGTTGAAACTCAAAATGCCTACAGGGCTAGTCATGTAACTTTCAATGAGTTAAGTTAGCTGTGGAGGAGAATTTGCATACACATTATTTGAGTGGAAGGGAATGTGGAGAACTCAAAAGCACTCCCCTCAGCTGAAAGGCACAATAGGCCCTGTATTGCCACATTTTTTGCTTTTTTTTTTTTTTCAAGAAAAGCAAAAATCCTGATTTTTATGTGAAATCCTCTCATTGTGTTTTAATTTTAAAACATTGTGCAGGCCTAACACAATATACCAATGAGGTGACACCTTTCAAGCCTTGCACCCAGCTTCCAAAATTCAAGTTCCTTCAACCTTAATTTGACCCTGATGAATGCTTTAGGCAACTAAATAATAATTGAATTTTTAATTACTGCTTAATATTATAACTTATTTTGACTCTCTAAAAACCATTGCCCATCCAGAATCCTACAATTCAACATTCTGGTCAAAGACAATTCTGATTTTTGAATATCAGTTACTAGAAGCCATGGGTCTGTCATTTTTTTCCCTACCAATTTACAGACAGCTAAGGAAAATGGTCATTACGCAAATTCTGAGTCACATAAAAGTACACAGTTTTAAACAAAGATGGTTTCACATAAGCTCTCATTTTTATTAAATTAATTGAATATTACACCTATTGCTCCTAAAAAACATAATTTGTACCCTATAAATATAGGGCCCAACAGTGCCATTCTATATAAACTATTGAATGCTTTTCAGTTTAAAAATATTTTTACTGTAATCATTTTTCTTTATTTTTCCTGCAAAGTCATCTGAAATGCATTTTCTGGGATGGGTAAATCATCCTTAGCATGGCTGATACTTGGTCATGTGATTCATGTGGTTTTAGACTTCTTGGGTAAGAAATCATTTTAAGTGCTGAGAATTGGTGAATATAACATAGAAGTCCAACATGGGAATTCTGGCTGCTGCTTTGATTACTTGAGTCTCTGATTAATTGCTCTGATAAACAGATAGATATGCAATTACTTTGAGCCAAGGCAACAGAAAAATCATTTCTACTACCACCTGTTCCAGAACAATGAGTTATACCATTGGAAGCCTGCTGTTACCCCTGACCAATGTCTTCAAGTTTTGAAATTTTTTTAAGAAATGAAATACTGGTGAAGATGAGTTGTTATTCTTTTTTATCAATTTTACATAAAAAAGAAACTGAATGGAAGTTCTAAAGGCACTTTAAACTAATTTTGGGGTGATTTATTTGTATTCCAGTATCTTTATAACAGGGTGAAATTATTACAGGCTTTGAAATAAGCCAGATGTGGTTTCAAATCTGTCTCTTAGCAGACCTTCAGCAGTGTTCATCAACAACTCTAGGTCTCAATTTTTTCATCACTAAATACAAGTAAGAATATCTACTCGGTAGTATTCTTACAAGGATTAAATGAGATAAAGCACAATGCCTACTTAAGGGCATTATTTATACCCCTCTTTACATATTTATCAGATGCCTCTCTTCATGAAATAAATGCATGTAGAAAATGGGATCCTCCTAAGTTAAAAAGAAAAAGAAAGAAAGAAAGAAAGAAACTCACAAGGCGGGAGTTTGTAAATTTAATACAAATACTCATATAGTTGTCCTTCACTGTTCCCAGAGTATTGGTTCTAGGACCAACCCTCAGATACCAAAATCAATGAGTATTTGCATATA